>NW_003314415.1:0-189290 GCF_000143415.4 Selaginella moellendorffii | reverse complement strand
CCTCAGTGATTGGTTAGGGTTTGACCCAAACTAGCGTCATGGTAGCCCGGTACATATGTAGCGGTCGTTCCCCCGGTGAGATTTGTGTGTCCTCACACAAGACAGAATACTAAATCTGTACCATGCTCTACCAGGAAATAAATATTGTGCATGTTTTCTTCTGAATTAAGATGTACAGACCCATTTTCTCCTCTTACATTTTTGAATTTGTGTCATATCTACAGATCAAACCTCCATGCTCCAAGCCAAGCCAAACCAACATCCACTTATAATATCACACTCATTCTTATCTTGCCAAGATACCCAGCCAGTAGAATCAAAACCAACTCTTTGCAATCCTCTACATCAACTTGAAAGAATTTTGAGCCACCATACCCTGTTGATTTCAAAGCCACTACAGCCTGCCCACCCTGGCTCTTTGACAATTTGCTCAACAAATACAACCTTTGGGATTTTCTCTCCCTCATTCCTTACATTTGAGTAGCATTTGCCTTAGTATTTGCCATTTCCCCCAAGAAAGAAATGCTAGTATGCTACAGTACTAGCCACAATAAACTTCTTCTCACATGCACGGGGTGTTCAAACAGCTTTCTTGTTTGGCTCACTTGTATGCCTCAAAAATCAGGCCTTTTGCCTCGATTTTTTGCATCACTTTCCAGCAATGCCTTTAGCATTCTCACTGAAAGTCCTTGATGCCACACAAAGCAAGCTTTGTTTACATTGCTCAAATTAAAAACCACTTATGATGCTTAATTTAGCAATCGTCAATCTTCCACAAATGGTCCAAGAATGAATAGCTACACACTGCTCATGAAATCATTTAGCAATGTGGCTGCCAATTCCACCATAACAGGGACCAACCCTCCATTCATGGACCCAAGCCAAGAAACTAGAGAAACCAAGAGAGATCAACCTCTGAAGAACACACTACTAAAACACCCTGCACATTCACACCCAACACCCATTGCTTCTCTCTGAACCAAAAAACCTCGCATGCCCACTTGCCACGTCAGCACTCAATTAGGGTTCGACCAAACTGGACACAGCATTACAACGTACTCGGGAATGATTCATAAGTCCACTCCAGTTTATCTACGAGTTTCTTCCCGAGGTCCCCTTTGCTTCGCGTCCCCTTCTCTTCAGCTCTAAAGAGTGCATACATCCCAGCAAATCTTGCAATCAAATGATGCCACTGTAACCTTCACCAGCGTTATCATCCCTGATCCTCACCCAGGCTTCTGCTACGAAGAAAAAGGCCATGACGTCCGAGATAAGACTATCATAAAGGTGGTGGAAGTTATTTATGCTGCGGCGGTGAGATTAGGCGAAGAACGAAAGGTACAATCTCCAAACAGTTCTCACCAAGCTCTGCAGGCCTAAATATCTTCTCCCGTTGGCAACCTCACGTAAGGGCGAACGGAGCCCCGGTGCCTGAGTAATGAAATCTCTCAGCTGGGAAGGGGCCTTGCAGGAAGCTCAAATGTGACATCACCACCTCCAGAAAAAATACACTAGGGCTTCCAAATCCGCACAAACAGGTCTTCATTCACAGACAGAATGTCTGTGCCGAAGCTGTACCACTACCAGTAGATTCGTCTCTTGCACAGGCATACGAGCATTGTGGAGCAGATGCTCCAGAAAGGTTCGGAGCATTTCGAATGTGGAGACATCAGCGGGGACCTTGTGTGCCGTACCTTGATGGCTGAGCTAGTTTGATCTGTCTGGACTGGTTCACCTTCGAGCGCAACTACAACCACGACATCATAGTTCGTCATCGTGCTCTTAAGGTTACCCTAAAAGTCCACTACAGTATGTGCCATGCGTAATTACGTTACAGCTCATTCTTTGTACCTGAATAAAATCTCTTCTTGATCTGTTCGCTAGATCTGGACTACGCTCGCCAATTGACCGTCCGTTGACTGCGGGTCAAAGCATCTCGGATCCTCTTTATTAGTAACAACAAGAACTGAGGAAATAATCTACTTGGATCTACATTTCGTTCTCTGCTGGTAAAAGCTAGAACTCGCGCTTTTCTTCGAATGAAAAGAATGTCTATACAACCAAGATGCTAATCTCTTTCCATTTACAAGAAATTCCCGTTCTAGAATCTCGCTCGAAAATTAAAACTGGCCACAGTCCGCGGGAGTCGTGGGAAACCTCTTGCCGTCGCTGCAGTAGTCATAGATCATGTAGTTGTCCTTGACCCACTTGAGCTTGCTCTTGGTCTCCTCGTCGGTGCTCTGGAATGCCTCTTGCTCCCACCAGTTGCCCCTGGGAGCGCTGCACGACTCCACACCCCCGGCGCAAGCATCCACGCTGAATCCCTTGTACGCCGCCACGAATGGAGCGTGATCCCAGTTGATCTTCTCCAGCCCGCCGCGAGTAGCCCAGTCGTCTCCATTCCACAGACTCGAGTAGATCCCCATGGGCTGGCTCTTCGGGAATGGGATCCCAATGGCTTCGTTATTCTTGTGGACACGCAGAGGGACATCGTCCACGTAGAATCTGAGGGACCAAAACCACAGTTTCAGCAATGATCGATCGATATAAACTAGTAGCTATAGAGGGCTAACTTACATGATCTGCTGCTTGTTCCAAAGGAAGGAGTAGCTGTGAAAGTCCTGAGTGGGGTCGAACCAGAGGTAGTGTCGCTGCTCCCGGTTTCCAACGCCATTGGCGAAAACGTTGGTCTGGACGATATATGGCTGCCCCGAAGTGTTGCCCAAAAACTCAAAGTCGAGCTCGTCGTGCTTGTCGGTCTCCGAGGACATGTAGAATGCCGTGACGGTCCCGGCGGAGTCCTTTGGGACCAGCTTGATCTTCATGCTGACATGACCAAATAAGTATTTGGTCCGGGATCCAAATCCAGCACCTGGATCAAGAAAAGAAAAACCATCAATCGATTAATGAGCATCTAGCTTCGATCAAGAGGGCGTGATTTACCTGATGCCTTGTCGAGAACAAGATGCATTTCAGTGCCGCCATTGAGCATTCTCGTGTGATCGTCGGCCCATCTCACATAGTAGTTTTGGGCGAATGGAACGTCCGACTTGATAGGGAGACGAGCAGCGAGCGAGCTCTGGATCATCAAAACCAGAAGCACAGCAGTAGTAGCGGACACAAACACCGTATCATGAACACCCATTTTGCTAGAAACGAAAGCAAAATCAAGATCGCGACAGAGAAACACTCTATAAGAGATTGATCGCTCGAATGAGAACTTCACTTTCACCTAGAGACCCTGAAGATCGCTTGAATGGTTGAGAGTGAGGGTGGTGCCGGGCATTTATACTGTTTCTCGCATAGCCGCGGAGTAAGCGCGTTAACACAGCACGAAAGCTGAGTTGGATCCAGCTCCACCTTAACCCGTCTTTAATCTAGTAGTGAGGACTTTTAAAGAAAGACTTGGGCGTTCCAAAGGTGGCGGCCCAAGATTGGCTGGGCAGCGTTGATGTGAGACTTTCGTGAGAAAAAATCTTGGCTGGCACAACTCACCGCGTCCACCTGTGGGAGTCGACAAAAACCGTGTTGGTATGTGTGTAGTAACTCCAAACTGGTCTTACAGTTTTATTTTTGCGTGTTATAAAAAGGTGGCGGACAGTGATTTGCCCGTTGCCAAAAGAATGGAGTCTAAGCACTATGTTGTCTCATTTTTGCACTCATGCATGCACGTACCTAGGTAATGGTCAGAATTCTTTTCTTTGTCAGAGGCGTTGAAGAACGTGATTAAAGAATATGCTTCATGAAAATGAGACGGACGCGATTGGCTCCAGGTGGACGGCTTCGATTGGCTTTGGTTTAGAGAGAATAAGTAAGCACGATGCGAATATTCGTACAATAGTTGAATGGACCATATGGCCCAAATTTCGTAAGTCTTAGGTCTTTTAGCCTTGGCCTCCCCAATGGACGCCGTCGACATTTCTCTTCATTTCCTCGTTCATTGTGGTGCTCTCTTCGCCCCAAATCCGCTCTGGCGCCTCCTCCTGCTGATCGCGCTGGATCTCGTCGCTGCGCGCATCGATCTGCGTGGTAATATCGCGCGTTGGATCGCTCGCCGATCCGGGGCTAGGGTTTTGTGGCAGCAGGGCCGCATTGCCCGTGAAATCAAGATGGACCGGCTCAGGTGATGGTGCCTGATTCGTAGCAGCGATGTTTAAGCGCGTGATCCAGCAGAAATCCAGTGGCAGCGGCGAGGTAAGCTCCAGCCTCCCGGATCGAGGCAATGTTTGATTGGAATCTGCATTACAGGCATCGTCCCCGAAATCAGTGAATAGTCTCAAGCCCACGCATGTGGATCTGAGACTGACTGTTCATCACGGGATTCCTGCCTCGGCCTCTGTCCTCGCGTATGAGCCCGGCCAGCGTTTATTGGCAATTGCCTCCAGGTTTGTCAGCATGCAAGCGATCTCTTTCGTTAGTCTTCTCGGATTTTATTTGGCACAGGGATGGACGGATCAAAATCTTTGGCCGTGAAGGAGTTGAAGTTCTTTTCAAATCGCCCGCGAATGCGCCTTGTAAATATCTCGAGGTAAGGTAGTTTATTTGAGTGTGTTGTTTAGCCATGTCTCTTTTCACAGTTCGTTAACAATGAAGGACGATTGATCCATGTCACAACTCGCAACGAAATCGAGGTAGCTTTGGATTTTCTTCGTTACCTTTCTTGCTGTTCTTGAGAGAGATCTTCGTTGGTATTTGGACAGGTTTGGGACTTGAGTACAAAGGAGCTTGTCTCGTCTAAAACGTGGGAAGCTGACATCAGTGCGTTCGCAGTTATTCAGGCAACAGCATTTATGTATGAGTTTTTTGTCTGGTATCTCATGTTGTGTTAACTTGGTGTTGTTTATATGTTCTTTCAGGTACGTTGGAGATGAAACCGGGCAGGTTTCTGTACTCCATTTCAACAACGAGGATCGTTGTTTTGTCCAGATGCAATACACAGTTCCTGCCCATTTGACATTAAGTACGTTTCTAGCGAAAATGTTTTAGCAGTTCTTTATTATCTATTCGATTGCAGGTGGATTGATAGATACGGACGACTCAAGTGCACCGTCGGTGGTGAGCATTCTTCCTCAACCCGATGCTGTTCATAGCAGGCAAGAGAAATGAAAAAAAAACTAGTGGTTTCTGGTTGTTTCTGTGACTGATATCGTCCTGATTTTTCTTTTTCCAGGGTTGTTATTGTCTATGGGAATGGTGTTATTGTATTGTGGGGACTTCATGAAGCTCAAGTCCTTGCCATCCGCGGAGGAACCGAAGATCAGCAGAGAAAACTTTCTGGGGGGAAATCTTCAGGTAGTGACGAGGAAGAGAAGGAACCGTGCTGTGCGTGCTGGGCATGCCCGTCTGGCACGCTACTCGCTTGCGGCTACACAGATGGTGATATCTGGTTGTGGAACATCCCTGTCAATCCCAAGGGAAAAGCAGAAAAACCAGACGTTTCGAGCTCACCAGTTCTCAAGATCATTTTATCTTCGGAGGAATTTCGAATGCCGGTCGTGGTGATGAGGTGGTCTACTTCTGTCAAGAGTGACAAGGGGCCTAGTGGTTACCTTTACGTGTTTGGAGGACAGGAAATGGGAATGGCGGAAGTTGTGACGGTTTGTCTTTACATTTTGTGCCTGCTGCATCTTTCTTATCTTCCTTTCTTGCAGGTCTTACCTGTAACAGATCCTACTTGTCAAATGCAACTCCCACTTCGTGGACCTTTTGCGGACGTGATTATATTGCCTAGTGGCCCGAGTATCGGGAACGGAGCGATGTTGGTGCTTTCATCACCTGGTTCTTTGGATGTGTATGAGGAAGCCAACATCTACGACTCTATAAAAGCTGAGAAGCCTCCTGCTCAACCCGTTCCCTTCCAGCTTCCTTTGACGTTTTCTACAGTCACGTGTGCGAGACTGTTGGCCATTCCAGATCAAAGTATAGTTGCGAGTATTATACTGAAGGTAGGCTCGTTCTTCTTGCTTTATGATGTATGCCTAATCTTTTTATGGATCAGATTCCACGCTTAATGAAGGGTTACGTGCCTCCTGCGTTTCCATCAGGAATGAGATGGCATGTCAGTGGCGGAAACTTCAGCTCTACTACTGTTGACAGAAGGTCGCCACCCTGTCTCTACATAACTGGTCATGAAAATGGTCTGATCAACGTTTGGGACGCTTCAACACCATGTCTCTATTTTTTGGCGTCGGTGAATAATAGAGTAAGCGAATGATTTGTGTAACTCCAAAACGCTGAAAACCATTGTACAGGAGCTGGTAGGATCGGAATTAGCCTCCACATGTGCTATTGACTTCTGTCCAACGGTTGGGCTGCTAGCAGCTGGTGACGAGGCTGGTCTTGTAAGTTTTTCTTGGAGAATTACCCAATGGAAATGAATTTCACCACGCGCAGGTTTTTGTATATACAATGCAAGGCGAATCGGGGGAAGGGACGTGCCATTTTATCAGCAAGAACGAGCCATCGACAAGTAATATTTGTTTTTGCGTTACAAAGCTTACAGAATCACCTTCCGCCTGCAGAAAGAGAAATAGAGTATTCTGCTGGGTTTCAGTGTTTTGCTGTTCTAAACCTCCACACAGCACCAATCAGAAGCTTAACTATCAGAACCGACTGTCGTTGTATTGCAATTGGCGATGACAATGGATTGGTATGCACAACCATTTATTGTTTTTACGACTGATCGGCTTTTTGAAACAGGTTACCTTGTTCGATATCGAAGCTTGCGTGGTTCGTTTCCATGGGAAATGTGGGAGTCCCTCAGGAATTGTCTCGTCTTGTTTTATAAGTCTTCCAGCACGCGACCCAAAATCGTTCAAACAAGACACTATTGTACTTGTGTTACTGAAGGATGCGTGTATTGCTGCAATTGATGGCAGCAGCGGGAAGACTATTGGCTCTGGTCGTCCTAATAATCCTTCCGTTGCGATTTCTCTACATGTTCTCGGTACGCCTGTCTCCCTTTTTTCAAAAGCTGGCTGGATGCTGAATTGTATGTCCTCTTAATCAGATCCATCAGGATCGTCAGTAAAATCAGTATCTCGAGCTCCTTCAAGGAAAGCCTCTAAACGGTCCGTTGTAATGGCTGTTATTGAGACTGACAGCTCAGGTAGCCATATTGAACCTGCCGAAGGGAACGAAGAAATAGAGGAGGATGTGAAACAGGACGACGACTGGACAGGATCTGACAACCTCGTACTATTATGCTCTGAAGATTCATTGCGCGTGTATTCTATTTCATCTGTTCTTCAGGTTCGTTATTCTAAAGAATTCAAAGGTTTTGTTCCAAATGCTTTGTTTCAGGGAATGCGAACAACAATTAGAAAAGAAAGACTTGAAAAGCCTTGCTGCGCGGCATCGGTATTTGATAGCGGAATACACGGCTCCGGTCTTCTTCTTCTATATGATACCGGTGATATTGAAATCCGGTAACGTTGCCAGGGTTGTAATGCATTGTTTTAATGTTCTTTGTGCCAGCAGGTCGTTACCAGCGTTGGAGGTTATCAAATTAACCTCGCTAAGTGAGTCTTTACGTTGGGAATTTGGCAGCAGTCCAAGCTTCTTCAGAACTTTTGCTGTAGCATCCAATGGACGTGTAACTGCAGTATGTCGACTATCATTTTCCATCATCTCCATACTGAATGGTCTTTTGACAGGTTGATGCAGATCAGGAGGTTTTGTTTATGTCAGTCGTTGCAGATGAAAACGACATGAGGTGTGTTAGTGGAAAGTTTCTTTAATGGCTAAAACATTTGGAACAGGTTACCGGGCTCTTACCCGCTACTATACGATAAAGATGTTGCCACAGCAACAGAAGCAGCCATTAAAGCGAGTGTTCAAGCAGCCAAGAAGAAGGTGAGAGCTTGTTTTTTCTCTTGGCTTACTGACTGATGTAAATGTAAATGTAAATGTCTTTCGTTCTACAGCAAAGTCAGATCCAGGATCTTTTTGGCGGAGTTATGAAAGAATTAAAGCATTCTCTAGGCAATGCTGTGGGCGGGGAGCGTACGGCCCTTGAGCTCCCCAAGCTTTTCTCGAAGCAAGTGTCACCGGTCGCCTCCCATGGAACTAGTATAGTGAAAAGGCTGAAGGCGGCTGCGAGTTCAGAGTCTTCTTCCAACGAACGCCATAATGATCGAAATGCCGAGCGGCAGACCGACAGTCCTGACAAAGAAACTGAGTTAGATATTGGTAAGGTCAAGGTTCCAATTCTCTCTTTCTCTCTCACTCTATGGCTCTGCAGATGACATCGATCTCGGTGACGACGACTTGAAGTCGCCATCGCCATCGCCTTCGGAAGGCTCGGTAAAAAAGGGCGGTGTGATGAGAAAGTTGAGAAGTAGCTTCAACAAAGGTACTTCTTTCTAGTACAAGAATCAATCTTACAATCGTTTGCTTTTAGCAGGCAAGAAGAAAGCTTCTATCAAAGGGGACGAGGACGAGGAGAGAAATATGCTTTTTGAAGGTGGCTCAACGGAGACTAAACAATCAAGCAAAACGCCGACAATGCGAACAGCCGAAGAGATCAAGGCAGCCTATGGTCACAAGAGATCCGCGGTAACTAACTACCAGAGAAGTTTCTTTCAGCTCATTCACTCACTCGATTTTGCATGAATGGGGTTTAGGAGGCAAGCAGCGCCGCGGCACACGCCAGAGATCGATTGATGGAACGGCAGGAGCGCTTGCAGGTGAGCATGATCTTTCTGCAATCCAAAGAGCCTAACGTTGGTAACAGAACATAAACCGGAGGACGGAAGAAATGCAAGACAACGCAGAGAACTTTGCATCAATGGCTGAAGAGCTCGCGAAGAAAATGGAGTCCAGAAAATGGTGGGAAATCTAAAGCCGATCTTGTCACTTTCGAATCGATCAACGAGATTTACAAGCACGCGTCCACGTCCCTCCCTCTCATTGCTTGAAAGAACTACGCGAACTACTCGATCATCAAAATCGATCGAGCATAGTTCTTTTGTTTGTTTGACGAAGAGCTAACGAACGAACGAGCAATCTCTCTAAACTTGCCACCATTTGCGAGAGGCCATCATCTTCTCCAGCTCTCTCGCTGTCGCGGCGAAGTTCTCCGAATTGCTGTGTAGTGCTTGGGCCTTGTCCTCTACCCTCTGGAGCGTTGTTTAAAAGTGAGATAGTGGGAATCTGGGCCGGAATCTCTCTTCCTAGTCTAAAAAAGAGTGTAAGATCTAAGATCCACTTTACCTTGAGTTTCTCCTGGCGCTCTGCTAGAGCAGCTCTGGCCTTTGCTGCTGGAGAATCCTGTCAATAAGAGAGAGGCCCTCAAGTAAGATCCAAAACAAAGCTAGCATCTCTATTGCCAGTTGATTTGCAGACCTCGAATCCATATTCTCTCTTGATTTCCTTGGGTGTTCTTCTAGCCGGCTGAATTCTCTGCTCTGTGGAGCTTTTCCTCTTCTTCTTTCCTGATAAGCAGCTAAATCTCTGGGATCCAAAAAACAATCTACCTTTAAGCCTGAGCGCGGCGCGTTTGAGCTTCTGGATCACAAGCCTGATTCGAAGCGCAAGCAGCGGACAAACCTCCATTCCTCACACACGCGAGGGAGACAGACGACGGACATCTCTACACAGTTCTTTTTTAAATCCACACCGCATATTCACTCCGCGAAACCACTGACTGACGGAGGGCAGAAGCACATCCGTCATGTTGACGGAATATCTGCTCACACTGAAAGTGAAAGATGATGAGTGGATTGTATCATGTTCCATAGAAACACCTGGTGAATTATAATCAGTTTTCATGGTAGCTTTAACCAATTGCTTGTATGATTGAATGTGACTCGAGGCTTTAAATTTTTAAGCAACCATATGCACAGTGTGATGTGGTCGTATCCACTGTAGAGCTGACTTTGTATATATATATAAATGTGTAAGACGAGGACATAACTTTTGCTCTGGCTCTAGAGGGGAATGGGCAATTTTCAGAAGCTGAGTCTTCATGATTGTTTACATCTCATTTGTGTTATGACACAAATAAGCTCTTCTGCGGCCATGTTCATAAACCCCAGATTTTCATGTTGAATCTAATCTTCTGCATTTCAGATACTACTTCGCAAACTACTTCAGGATTGTTTCAAGCCTTTGTGTGGGGGTTTTGGTGACACGTGTGATTATACAATGTTGCAGTCTAGTTCCTGGAAGTAATATACAGCATTTGGAAGCACACGCCCATGATCGTGATGCCCTATTTGGAGAGTTTTGGAGTAGTCGGCCACAAGTTTTGTCTTGGCACCATGCGTTTTTCTCTACTAGTAAGTTGGATTGCTCTCGTTTTTCTTTTTATAACTTTGCTTACTTTCACAGGGCTATTCCACCCTGATCTCTAGATTCTCAAGACGTGCTTGGAGTTGCATCTTAATTACGAGCATACAGCCACCTACGAGCAAACATCGGCGCTTCTTCCGCTCTCCGCTGGTTTTTAACCTTCTTCAGCCACCCCAACCCCCGGACCCGGTTTCCGGGCGAATCGATCAACGAGATTTACAAGCGCGCGTTCACGCCCCTTCCTCTCTCTGCTTTAGCGAGGTGGGTTCCAGAAAGAACTACGCGAACTACTCGATCATCAAAATCGGTCGAGCATAGTCTTTTTGTTTGTTTGACAAAGAGCTAAGGAACGAACGATCAATATTGCCACCATTTGCGAGAGGCCACAGTCTCCTTCAGCTCTCCCGTCAGCCCGGCGAAGTTCTCCGCATTGCTCTGTAATGTTTGGGCCTTGTCCTCTACCCTCTGGAGCGTTGTTTAAAAGTGAGATAGTGGGAATCTGGGCTGGAATCTCTCTTCCTAGTCTAAAAAAGAGTGTAAGATCTAAGATCCACTTTACCTTGAGTTTCTCCTGGCGCTCTGCTAGAGCAGCTCTGGCCTTTGCTGCTGGAGAATTCTGTCAATAAGAGAGAGGCCCTCAAGTAAGATCCAAAACAAAGCTAGCATCTCTATTGCCAGTTGATTTGCAGACCTCGAATCCATATTCTCTCTTGATTTCCTTGAGTGTTCTTCTAGCCGGCTGGATTCTCTGCTCTGTGGAGCTCTTCCTCTTCTTCTTTCCTGATAAGAAGTTAAATCTGTGGGATCCAAAGAACAATGGACGATCTACCTTTAAGCCTGAGCGTGGCGCGTTTGAGCTTCTGGATCACAAGCCTGATTCGAAGCGCAAGCAGCGGACAAACCTCCATTCCTCACACACGCGGGGGAACGGACATCTCTACACAGTTCTTTTTAAATCCACTCCCCGAAACCACCGACTGACGGAGGGCAAAGAGCTCATTTCCCCATGTTGACGGAATGTCTGCTCACACTAAAAGTGAAAGACGTCTTGAGTGGATTGTATCATGTTCCATAGAAACACCTGTGAATTATAATCAGTTTTCAAGGTAGCTTTAAGTGACTCAAGGCTTTAAATTCTTAAGCAACCATATGCACTGTGTGACGGGTCGTATCCACTGTCAAGCTGACTTTGTACCGAGTCTGGCATAACTTTTGCTTTGGCTCTAGTGGGGAATGGGCAATTTCCAGAAGCTGAGTCTAGTTTTGTTCATGATTGTTTTCATCTCATTTGTGTTTATGACACAAATAAGTTCTTCTGCGGCCATGTTCATAAAGCCCAGATTTTAATACTGAATCTAATTTTCTGCATTTTAGATCATTTGACTGGGCCTCGCAAACTACTTCAGGATTGTTTCAAGGCTTTGTGTAAGGGTTTTGGTGACCCAGAGAAATGTTGTGAAGGGTATGTTTCCATACTCCAAGGAGTAGGAGCGTTTGGTTATTGTGTCCCTCAATCTTGAAAAACACTTGTGATTATACAATGTTGAAGTCTAATTCCTGGAAGTAATATACAGCATTTGGAAGCACACGCCCATGATCGTGAAGCTCTATTTGGAGAGTTTTGGAGTTCCTGAGCTGGAAGTCGGCCACAAGTATTGTCTCGGCTTTGACACCATGCAAACCATGCGTTTTAGTAAGTTAGATTGCTCTCGTTTTGCTTTCTATAACTTTGTTTGTGTTCTTTCGCAGGGCTTCAAAAAGCTATCTGATAACATGGACAGCAGATTTGAGGCGCACTGTGCATGTTTGGGTGGACAGCATTTTCAGATTCCACTGATCTCAAGACGTGCTTGGAGTTGCATCTTAACTACGAGGTGATGGTCCATACAGCCACCTTACGAGAGGTGGTATGTGTTGTTGGAGTTGATGTTGTCCTAGTCTGATGGCATCTTGATCAAGTTTATATGCTGCTTTGTTTTCTGTGTTTTGTTGTAAATCTTCACAGCTTCCCTTCGAAAGAATATAAGTTTTGTAATGCCCTTAGATGAGACAGAAGAATTTTGAGGTCATAAGTTGCACAAATGTGAAGCTCAATTTTTCTATTATTTTCATCTTTTTTGGTGGATGGTATATTTAAAGATCATTCTTCATACAAGTGAGACCATACCAGCAAATACAACTCTCATCCACCCAGTTGATTTGTTTTCCCAATCGTGCTTTGTCTAAGAGGTCTGCCTACTCAGTGGAAGTGCGGCAGCAAATAGGACCTGAGGTTTGCCACAACATTCAGCCCTCCAGAATAAAAAAAAACAGTCGGTCTATCTTCTTCGTTCTTCCACCTTTGCTTGTTCTTATGAATAAGAATCTTTCTTTTTTCTGTCATGGAAGCACTTAACAGGACTTTGTGCTGGCAACGAATATATTGTTGCTCCACCTGATGTTTCTTCAAATCCTCGTTTTTGGATTCCTCAATTTAATACATAAAATATTAAAACTAATATATATATTTAAAATGTATGGAGTAGATGTCGGGAAAGACATTCCGTCAAGCTGACGGAATATCTGCCCATAGCCCTAGCGCTAGGGTTTTGTTTCCCCCGGGCCAAAATGGTAGATATGGCGGCGAGCCAGCAGCAGCGCGCGGCCGCGCAGTTGAATCCACAGGCCAATCTCGCCCTGTGCGTCTCCAAACGGGAGAAGCTCCTCGAGGAGCTCCGAAACGTTGAGAAGCAGGTTTGTGTAAAGGGAATATATCTTTGGCATCTCTGGATATTCCGGAATCATTTACAGGTGTATGATCTCGAGACCACTTATCTGCACGACTCGAGCCAGTGCGGCAACGTTCTCAAGGGATTCGAGGGATTTCTCTCCTCCGCCAAGGGAGCTGGAAAGTAAGTTTGCTCTCGAGCAAAGCAACCAAAAAAAAAAAAAAAAGAAGCATTGCTCGAATCAAAGATTAACGTAACCTTTGAATCTCTTTCTCTTTCTCTCTCAGCATGAAGAGACCACGCAAGTTCTCCACCGAGGATCGTTTGTTTTCTTTGTCTTCGGTCACTTCCCCTGCTGTAAGTTGAAAGAAAAAAAAAACCACCAAAACCAGAGAATTATGTGTCTAGTAATGCCAACTTTTTTCACCATACCCGGCCATTCTTCTTTTTGTTGTCTCTTCCAAGGCCGAAGAGAATGCTCTAGGACGAGACACCGAGGGAAGACTAGATGGAAGCGGCCAAAGTCGGATCAAGATCGCGGGAACGCCAGCAAACGGGCCGTAAGTAGAGCACGCGAACTTCTTGTTTACCTTATTCTCAACTTTCTTTCTTCTATTTGGATCGCAGCGGGAAGCAAAAGCGACGAACCGGCCCTCGAGACGGCAAGAGGATCAAGCAGATGAATGAGCATGATCTGGAGGAGGAGGATGATCTCGACTTGATAGCTCGATAGCCCTGTTTTGTACATGACAAGTAGTAAGCAATTGCATGTATGTATATACATATGGAAAAGCCGGGATTTACCTTGCGGTGAGGAACGATACGACTGTGGAGGCGTAGAGTGCTGAAAAGGCCACAAATCCCGCTACCACCGACGATGTTACTCGTAGGCAAGTGGCCAGGTCTTGCTTACACAGTTCGAGCGCTTGGAAAGCGGCACTAGCTGCCGACGCGCTTGCAAGCAGCAAGCAAGTGAAAATCTGCAAAGAGAGGATGCGTGCGACCTGACGAAAACTATAGATGTAGTGACTTACTTGATCGAGGATTAAGCTGGAGGTTTTGTAAAAATCTGTGAGCTTCTTTCTGTTCGCTGCTAAAACGGCAACCTGAGCTCCCGAGTAGAGGCATGCAAGGACATTGGTAGCCAGCAAAAAGCTGCAAAGGAAACTCGTTAGAAAGGATCTCTTCCACAAAGATTGCTTACTTGAAAGAGGCATAGCTCGTCAGAGATGTCGGGGACACTGGAAGCGCTGCTCCCATACACGAAAAAGCCACAGAAGTAAGAGCAAATCCCAAGACTCTCAATCCTAGCTGATAGTAGCGATAGTCGTCTTCCATAGCTCTAGTTGCTCTACCTAGGACGAAACAAGCAGCTTATATCGACGCCAAAGACTCTTCGAGCAATGCCGGATTACGAAGGAAAGGTAGACAAAGACACTAGAAGAAGCAAGGTATACACCAAACCAGCTGCAATGCACGGGGTTATTAAAGAGCACAGCACTTCTTATTGCTAACCGCAAAGAAGAGAAGAAAGAAGAAGAAAAAAAAAGAGAAGAAGAATACAGTACCTGAAAAGGTTCTGTCAAGATTGGAGTTACCAAAACCACTCTGGTGTCATTCTAGCAAAACCTCAGCATTCGATCCTCGCTTTCCCATCCGAAGAAACAAACGTCGGCAATCTCTTGTACTCTTCGATGCACTGCACAACGTCCCCGACACTGAATTCCATCCATTCGTTGACAATAAGCCCGCATTCCGTCCCCTTCCCAACCGTGTCCACGTCCAGCTTCTCCCTCTTGAGCGACGAAAGTTTCCCGTCAAACAGCTCCGTGCCACTCCGGAGGACTTTGACACGCTGACCCTTGAGCAGGCGTCCCTCGAAGACTCGGCAGCCTGCAATCTTGGCTGCTCCAACCCCTGCCCTGCCTTTGCCTTTAATCTCAAAGATGGCGAGAACTTCGGCCTGCCCGGCAATCCGGGTCTCCGAAGTTCCTGGAGCCCTCTCAATTATCAGCTTCCCAACTTCTTCCAACAAATGGTAAATAACACGGTGATGAACAAGCTGTAAATGAAAACATGAATAGTAGTTTCAAGTCAATGCATAAAAAAGAACATACCGGGATTTTAGCACGACGAGCCATTGCTTCTACCGATGGCAAGCACTTGACGGTGAAAGCAATTAAGCAGCCCTGACATGCTTCGGCTAGAAGAAAATCTGCTTCCGACACGGGGCCAATTCCGGAATGCACGATACTCACAGATACCTGGTACAAAAGGTTACAGACAACCTCAGATGAAAGAAGGTAAAATATAGGACTTCACCTGTTCGTTGTTCAAGCTTTCGAGGGCTTCAAGAACAGCTTCTAAGGTCCCTTGCACGTCGGCTTTCACAACGAGCGGCATGTTGACTGCCTTCGGAGCTTGGTCGGTCCCTTCATCTTCGGCGGCCGGAGTAGCAGGAGTAGCAGCAGCAGCTTTTAAGTTACGCTTTTGCAATCTGTCGTGCTCCATAATCAGCTGCCTCTTCTCGGCCAGCTTCTTAGCCCTGTCCTCGCTTTGCAAAACGTTGAGCGAGTCCCCAGCTAGCGGAGCTCCCCGGAGTCCTGATACCTCAACAGGTGTAGCAGGCCCAGCAGACTTGACAATAGCTCCTGCCATATCCCGCAAGCATCTCACACGCCCCCACTGGTGACCAACAACGACAATGGCTCCCTGTTTCAACGTGCCCGATCGCACTATCACCGTTGCCAAAGGCCCTTGGCCCCGATCAAGCCTTGCCTCGATGACAACCCCGTGAGCATCGCCGTCGGTCCGGGCTCGGAGGTCCATCATCTCTGACATGAGCAGTAGAGCTTCCTCTAGCTTGTTAAGTCCCGTGCTCTGCTTAGCCGAGACCTCGACAACCTGGACGTCGCCACCAATCTCTTCAAGCTCGACGCTGTGCATGATAAGCTGCTGCCGCACCCTGGCAGGATCCGCGTCTTCCTTGTCACACTTGTTGATCGCCACCACTATCGGAACCTTGGCCTCCTGTGCGTGAGACAGCGCTTCTAGCGTTTGAGGCTTGACACCATCGTCGGCAGCAACGACGAGAACGACGATGTCCGTCACTGCCGCCCCGCGAGCTCGCATTGCACTGAAAGCCGCGTGGCCCGGCGTGTCCAGAAAGGTAAGGGATGCTCCCGAGGACATTTTCACGACAAAAGCACCGAGGTGCTGCGTGATTCCTCCGGCCTCACCCGCAGCAACAGATGACTTGCGCAGTGCATCGAGCAGCGAAGTTTTCCCGTGATCGACGTGCCCCATAACAGTGATCACTGGAGGACGCAGTGGTATCACTTCCTTCTGAGGATCATCTTTCTTTACTTCCGCGTCAACTCTTTTCACTTGAGCTCCGAATTCCTGGAAAAGTAACGATCAGTGAATCAACAATAAGAAGCTACAAAGATCTTTTCATCTAAGACAAGCAGCAAAGTCATCTAAAGAGAAGCAGCAAAGACTTGCGAAAAGAACCACAAGAAAAGAACTAGAGAAAGAAAGAAAAGATCACGTACCAGTGCAACTAGCTCTGATGCATCGAAGGCCAGCGCCTCGTCACCGGACTCACAGCTCTCGCCAAGATCGCTCAAGATGGATTGCACAGCGCTCTCTGTCTGCTGGAGCCGAGATGCAAGCTCCCGCATCGTCATGCCCTCGAAAATCTCCACCACCTTGACAGGCGAGAGCGGCGCCGCCGGCTGTGGAGCGACATAGGGCCTCTCCACCGGCTGCTGCCGCAGCTTCTCGAATTTCTTCCTTGCAAACTTACTGATCTCTCCAGACGGTCCGACCTTGTCTCTCGCATTCCTCACGCCGCTGCTGGTAAACTCCCGATGGATCGAATGCAGCACGACTCCGCGCAGCCGAGACGCGGCTCTCCTCATCTCCTCATATTTTGCCCCCGATCGATAAACCCTAAACCTCCCGGCGATGCGATCCTATGCAATCATCATCGATCGAGGAGCTAGCCAGCGCCGTGAAGATCTGCGGTGAGAGCGGCGATCTAGCCGCGGCGAGAAAGATCCACGCGCGGATCATCGCGAGTAGCGCCGCCCTGCGCCAAAATCTCTACATCTCCAACCTCCTAATCCAAATGTATGGCAAATGCCGCTGCCCTAGCGACGCCCAACGCGCCTTTGACGCCATCGCGCGGCCCAATCTCTTCTCCTATAACATACTCATCCAGGCGTACGGCAGCAATGGCCAGGAGGACCAGGCCCAGCGCGTCTTCGACGCCATGCCGTACAGGAACGCTGTCTCGTGGAACACCATGATCACCCTAAATGCCCAAACTGGGCATCTAGAACAAGCGAGGAGCTTGCTCGATAGCGCGGCTATGGCGGGCGCCGGGAGCCTCGTCGCGATCACAGCAATGATCGCGGCCTACGCGCAGGACGGTAATCTCCACGAAGCGCAGCTACTCTTTGATCGATCGCCCATCAGGAATCTGTTCGTCTGGAATGCGATGATCCAAGCTCTTGCCGTGAACGGGCATTTTGAGGAGGCCAAAGCAATGCTGCAATCCATGCCGGAGCACGACAGCGTCTCTTGGAATTCTGTGCTGGCACTCCACGCAAGATTAGGACAGATCGATCAGGCAGAGGCGATCTTCCACCAAATGCCCTGTCCAAATCTTGTGTCGCGAAATGCAATGATTGCAACATATGCCCAAGCTGGGCATTTGGAGAAAGCAAAAGCTCTCTTTGATTCATCCCAGGAGAGAGATCCAGTGTCGTGGAACACAATGCTCCAAGCTTATGCGCAGAACGGGTATCTCGATCAAGCGAAGAGCTTCTTCGATTCGATGCCCGCGCAAGACACCGTCTCTTGCAACTCGATCCTGAGCGTGCTCGTCGCAATGGATCCCTCGCTAGATCGAGCCCGAGAGTTCTTCGAATCAATGGATCCCCAGCAGAGGGATCACGTCTCCTGGAACACGATGATCCAGGCATACGCTCTCTCGGGAAACCTCGACGAGGCAGAGGCACTGCTCGCGCGGATGGATCGCCCCAATCTCGCGACCTTCACTGCGATCATCGCGGCTTACTCACGCCATGGGCTCGTGGATCAAGTGGGCGAGATCCTCCGATCGCTCCCTCGCTGGGACGTGGTCCTGGGCACGGTGGCAGTGGCAGCGTACGCCGAGAATGGGCACCTCCGCGACGCCAAGCTCACATTCGATTCCATGCCGGAGATCAGCGTCGTCTCGTGCAACGCGATGCTCGTCGCCTTATCGCAGGCCGGGCTCGTCGAAGAGGCCAAGTTTCTCTTTGACAGCGCGCCGGAGAGGGACGTACGGAGCGGGAACACGCTGGTAGGAGCGTACGCGCAGGCGGGCTGTACGGAGGACGCTAGCAAGGCATTCCATTGCATGAAGGAAAGAGATCCAGCGTCCTGGAACATACTTCTCACAGCATTTGCCCAGTCTGGGCAACTTTCAAACGCGTTGGAAATCTACAATGAGATGCCGCAAAGGAGTTTGGTTTCGACAAACGCAATGGTGGCGGCGTTTTCGCAAGCCGGAGACGTAGCAGCGGCGAAGAGGCTCTTCGATGGTATGCTCGAACGAAATGCCGTCTCCTGGAATGCGATGCTCACTGGATATGCCCAGAACGGGCATAACCAGGAAGCTCTAGAGCTCGTGAAGCAAATGCTGCTTCATGGCCTCGAGATCGATCACGTCGGTGGGCTTTGTTTGCTCGCTGCTTGTAGCGACGTTGGTGTTTTGGTGGCAGCACGGAGCTGCTTCACATCGATCTTGATGGACCACTCGGTGGATTGGACGAGGGAGCACTACTACTCGATGATTAACTTGCTGGGGAGAGTGGGGCTTGTGAGTGAGGCGTCTCAGGTCATGGCACTGATCCCTGGGAAGTATCAAAATGGGGCTGGGTGGAAGGCATTGCTCACTGCTTGCAAACTTCATAGTAATGCGGCGCAAGGGAGATTAGTTGCAAGAGAAGCATTCGTTTTAGATCCTCAGAGCTCGTCGTCCTATGCCCTCCTTGCAACAACTTTATCTTGTTAATAGCTTGTGATTCTTTCTTAACTCTGGTAGTATATAAGAATGGAGAGAGAAAAGCTTGTAATGTTCTGGCAGATCATATAAACATCAGCAAGTATCCTGCTTGATTCTCTTGTTATTAAGTTTTGTCACCTTTCAAACCTTTTATCATACGTATGATGGAAGTGTAGAAATTCTACTTTTGTTCCGTTTGAGACCAAGCGCTCAATATGCTCGTCCATGCCACAGTATCAGCTTTCCATGGCATTCTTTCCAGAAGCTCCATACCCTCCTCAACACGGTTTGCTCTTCCAAGCAAATCGACCATGCAACTGTAGTGCTCCATCCTTGGAGCGATTCCATAAACACTGCCCATCTCGCGGAAGAACTTCCTTGCCTCGTCCAAGAGACCGGCGTGACTGCACGACATCAAGATCGATTGGAACGTAGCCTCGTCCGGTTGGATCCCTGCGCCTCTCATCTCCCGGAACGAGCTACAAACTTGGAAAGTGTCACCTTGGATGCTGTAGCCGGAGATCAGTGCGTTCCAAATAGCAGCATCACCACCACCGAGGAAAACCGAGTCGAAGACGTGCCGGGCAGCAGCCATGCTCGCGGACTTTGCGTAGAAATCCAGCAAACAAGTTGCTAGAACCGGGGGAGAGCTTGATGATGGCTCTTCGATCAGTCCTCTCCTGCATATTTCTCCATGGATTTCTCGGCCAGCCTCTAACCCTGTGCTTAAGTCTCCAAGAGCAGTCAGCACCGCGACGTAAGTTTGATGATTCGGTTCACAACCCCGGCGTGGCTCGAGTTTCATACGAGTAAATGTTTCCAAAGCCTGCTCGCTAGCACCATTCTTGACATAGCCCAGGATCATAGTGTTCCAGCTTGCGGTGTTGCGATTCACCATCCCTTGGAAGACCTGGCGAGCCTTCGGCATGCACCTACACTTTGCATAAACCTCCATCAACGTGTTTGCGACGAAACTGTCCGAGTCGAGCCCGCTTGCTGTGATTTCCAAGTGCATCTCCACTGCTCTCTCCAGACACTTGGTCTTGGCAGAATCCTGGAGCTCATTCGCTTCTTTCTCCGCTAATCTTCCCATGGCCGTAAGAGCTGCGACAAATGCTCGAGAATCGGGAGCACTTCCTGCTGCTTTCATCCTGTAAAAATGTTCTAGAGCTTGTTCGTGCTCTCCATTTTCTGTATACCCGAGAATCATCGACGTCCACGAGACAACGTTTGCGACCCGTCCAATGCTGCTGAAAACTTGATCGGCATCTACCATGCTCCCACACTTCATGTAGGTAAAAACTAGCGTGTTGGCCATAACGATATCCAAAGAACAGCCAGACTTCACAGCGTCATCGTGGAGAGCCTTCGTTTTCTCTAGCCACTTGGTCTTCATGGTTCCGCAACTGGATTTTGCTGCTAAAGAAGCGTAGCACATAAGCACTGTGGTAAAAGTCCAAGCGTTTGGTGGAGTTTCCATACTGCCAAAGAGATCTAGAGCTAGCTCCTCCTTCCCGTTCTCTACATACCCCTGTATCAATGACGTCCACGACACAACGTTTCGAAGCTCCATTGTCTCAAAAACTCGACGAGCTCTCTGCATGCTCCCACACTTCGCAAACATGTCAATCAAGCTGTTCGCTACGTGAACTTCCGAGTCTAATTGCCGGGACTTTGCCTGCTCGTATAAAACCACACCTTGTTCTAGACACCCGATCTTGACAAGCCTTCCACAAACTTGAGTTCCCTCTTCCTTCGTTGCCAAGCTTCCACAGGCCATAAGCGCAGCAACCATGACTCGAGAATTCACTACCAGTCCTGTGCTGTGGAAGCAACTAAAAAGCTGCAAAGCGATTCCAGCCCCCCCATTCTCTACGTATCCCATCACCAGACTAGTCCATGAAACTACGTTGTGCTCGGCCATCCTGTCAAAAACTATCCGGGCATCCAGCAAGCTCCCACACTTCGCATAGAGATCCACCAGCGAGCTTGCTACGAAGATATCCTTGTCACAGCCCCTTCCAAAAATCTGGTCGTGCAAGGCCATGGATTTTCCAAGAGCCTCAACTTTAGCGAGCTTGCCACAAACTTGGACTCCTTCTTCTTGAGCTGCTAGACGGGCGTAAGCTGTAAGAACCGCGAGAAACGCTCGAGCATCTGGCTCGCAACCTTCCATTTGATCGTAGCTCTCACAAGCCCGATCGATGTCCCTGTTCTCAACATACCCGGAGATCAAAGCTGTCCAGGAAACCACGTCGCGACGCGCCATTCCATCGAAGACTCCTCGCGCATCCGGCATGCTCCCGCATTTCGCGTACATGGAAATCGAGGCATTAGAGACCAGAATGCTTGGAGAGCCGCTGTGATGGATCCTCTTACCAATCTCAAGCTCCCTCAAGTTGCCGCAAGCTTTCAATCCGGCAAGAACGCGAGGATCTTCCTGCGAGAAAGAGAATGGCGCTCGAAATCTCTCGCACTGGCGATAGGCGCGCTTAAACCCTATTTTCTCTTTGTAGTTTTAGGGTTTATAGAAGTGTAGTAATGGAGACGCTGGCCAGGAAGCCCGCCAAGACGAGCATTCGCGAGCAGCTAGAGTCGCTCGAGGCGTCCAAGGCGCGGATATACGGCAACGTCAAGAGGCAAAGGTATGAGGATTCCAGCGGCACAGCTCTTCAGAAAATCGACGAGCCTCTTCTCAAACGGCCGTGTGTGAGAATCGAGGAAGACAATGCTGCTTCTGTGGCTGCCGAGGAAGAATCCGGGGAGAATTTGGACAGCGACGCTGGGCTTTTGGTACAATCCGAGAAAGAAGGTCCATACGAGCCTCTTGTATTGTCGGACGAAGAATCACCAGAGAGAGTAGAGGTTTGTTCAAACGTTTTTTCGTCTTGTTTCTTTCCTTCTTGCAATTTCTCTAGCCATTCTTTGTCAAGAAATTTTTGGTCATGGATATTTTTCCTGCTGTAGGTTCCAGCACCGATTAATAGCAGGCTACTGGAGCATCAACGTGAAGGTGTCCGGTTTCTCTATAATCTCTACAAGCAAAAAATCGGTGGAATTCTTGGTGATGATATGTAAGTACCATCTAAGCCGCGTCAAAAAGTTTATTCTTGATTTCTTTTGTGTGTGTGTGTGTGTGTGTGTGTGTGTAGGGGGCTTGGAAAGACCATACAGTCGATAGCTTTCATCGCAGCTATACTTCACAACGATGGTGAGCTCTTTCGGCTTCCATTCCGATCGAAGGCAAACTTAAGTGAAGCAAAGAAGAAGGTCGTGCTGGTGCTTTGTCCAACTTCAGTGATAGAGAATTGGCAGCGGGAGTTTGAAGCTTGGGGAAGCTTCCCTCTCGGCGTTTACCATGGTGCTCAAAGGGAGGCTATCGTGGACAAGGTCCGGAGAGACGAGCTCGACGTAGTCATTACCAGCCATGATACTTTTAGAATACACGGAAGCTCGCTGCAGGAGATTGATTGGGATTGTGTGATTGTGGACGAGGCACACCGCCTGAAAAACGAAAAGTCTCAGCTCTACAAGGCATGCTGCAGGCTACGCACGAAGTGCCGCTTCGGGTTGACAGGGACAATCTTACAGAATAAGTTGATCGATTTGTTCAACGTTTTCGAGTGGGCTGCTCCGGGATGCCTTGGGACAAGAGAGCATTTTCGAGGATACTACGATGAGCCAATCAAGCAGGGACAGAAAATCAGTGCCTCACAGGTTTTAGTAGAGCTTGCGGAGAAACGAAGACAACATCTATTGGCTGTTCTACGAAGGTACTCTTTGAGACGAACAAAAGACGAGACGATAGGACACCTGCTGAAAGGGAAGGAGGACATTGTCATCTTCTGCGCAATGAGTCCTATACAGAGGCGCGTCTACAAACGTCTCCTGGAAAGTCCCGACTTTCAGTGCCTGGTCAGGAAAAACGAACCTTGTGGCTGCGGTAGTGAGGAGCCGAGCTCGAAGTGTTGCCTGAGAACTGCTCCAAAGGGACCGATTTGGTCGTATCTTCACAAGGGCAATCCAGATGGATGCGAGTCATGCCCCTGCTGCTTGGTTCTTCCATGCTTGAACAAACTCCAGCAGGTTTGAACATGTTTTTACTCATTTATCTCCTAACGTGAGTTGGTTTCTCCAGGTGAGCAATCATCTCGAGCTTCTTAAGCCAAATCTTAGTGACGATATCGAGAAGAGAAGGAAGGACGCAGCGTTTGCATCACTAGTGTTCGGTGACGATGCTCCTTCTCTCGGTGGCATTCAACCAGATGAGAGCTTTCTCGGTCTAAGTGACTCTCAGAATTGCGGCAAGATGCTTGCGCTGAAGAACCTTTTGTCCAAGTGGACTTCACAAGGTGACAAGGTGCTGCTCTTTAGCTACTCTGTGAGGTTGGTGTGACACAGTTTTATGGTGAGTTTGACTTGCGAATTCATGTATTTAAACAGGATGCTTGGAATTCTAGAGAAGTTTCTTATTCGTCGAGGATACTGCTTTTGCCGGCTCGATGGTTCAACACCTATGAATGCAAGACAGGGCATTGTCGACGAGTTCAATACTAGTCCTAGCAAACAGGTGGTGGAACGATTTGTTTTTTTCTTTCTATACAAACTGTTACTTTTCCAGGTGTTCCTCATCTCTACTCGTGCTGGTGGTCTTGGACTCAATCTGGTGAGTGCAAACAGGGTGGTAGTCTTTGATCCAAACTGGAATCCAGCACAAGATCTCCAAGCGCAAGATCGCTCTTTCCGCTTTGGTCAGAAACGCCATGTCACTGTGTTCCGGTTACTGGCTGCAGGGTCTTTGGAGGAGTTAATTTATACCAGGCAAATATACAAGCAGCAGCTTTTCAACCTTGCAGTCACGGGAAATCGCGAGAAGCGATACTTCGAAGGAGTTCAGGTAGAACATCTTCTTTTCTTTCTTTTTTCGTTTCAACTTTGTTATTGGCAGGACTCCAAAGGTGACAAAGGAGAGCTTTTTGGACTGAGCAACTTGTTCCGGGATCTTCAAGACAAAGTCTTCACAAGCGACATCATTGAGCAGCACGAAGAGAGATTAATGAAGATACAGGTCGAAAGTTACGACAGCGACAGCGATGAACCGTGTAGGCCTCGTAGAGGGAGGCCAAGAGCTCTTGAGGACGGGGATGAAGAAGAAGATGACGAGCATGGAGTCAGCGGCCTTGCTCGTCTGGTGAAAGAAAATATGCAAGACTCACAGAAGACAGACGAAGAGGAAACAGTGGGACTCCAAGACATGCTGACAAAATCAGGTAATTGTTCGTGATTTTCTGGCGAACCGGATGTTTGTTTCTTACGGAGTTTTGTAGGTGTGGTTTACGCTCACAAGAACGAAGAGGTGGTGAATGCTCGATTACTTCGGGGCCAAAAGATTGAAGAACTCGTCGATGTCATCGATTCAGGCGACGAGGAGCGCGAAACGATCACCAGGAGAACGAGAGTTACTCGGGTGATAGAAGAAAAGACCGTCCGAAAATCAGCATCAACAACAAGAAGGGAACCAAAACAAACACAGGGAGAAGCGGAGGGATCAAACGCTCCAAAGGAAACAAAGCCAAAGCAAAGACACCGGAGCGATCAAACAGCCAAAGAATTGGATCGCTCCAAAGAACCAACAGCGGCGAAGCAAAAGCCAGCGACGAAAAAATCGGAGCTCTTCTCCGAGCTCGCCAAGTTCAAAGGATTGGGCGTCAAAGAATTTAGCCAGTGGATGGTATCGGCGAGCCAAAAAGAAAGAGAAGAACTCCTCGCAAATTTCCGAGAGAGAAAATGAAAGAATCTCCACCATTGAATACTGGCCGTTCGATTAAGTAATACAAATCTCCGCCGTTGGATTTTAAATCTGAATGCACTATCAAATTTAGGGTTCTTGGGAGCGAGCGCCATGGCAGCTGTGGACAGCAGCAGCAATCCGATCCAGGCACCCTCTGCCGCTGCGGGCGTGAAGGGGTAAGCTGATCGCCTGATCGACGCGAAATTTTCACTTGCTGGATCGATTGTCGCTCATTCTTGCAAGTTTTTCCCTCTTTTTCTCAGCCCTGGCGGCAAGGTTACGTTTAAGGTCACTCTTACCTCCGATCCAAAGCTTCCATACAAAGTGTAAGAAAGCTCGTTCTCGGTGAAGCATAGAAATCTCTAATTTTTCCTATCAACAGGCTTAGTGTTCCCGAGGAGGCTCCTTTCACGGCGGTTCTCAAGTACGTTGCGGAGGAGTTTAAAGTTCCTGCGCAGACCAGTGCGATCATCACAAATGGTACGCTTCTCTCTAGAAGAACTCTTAGAAATCTCCTCGAGTTGTCGTTCTCCGCTTTTCTTTCTTTTTTCTTTGGTCTCTTCGAGGGATGTTTTGTATGCTTTCACTGGAAGTTTAGCTAGATATATTTCTCTGATAGATCGATCTCTCGCTCGACAATTATATCGTAAGCTTGCGCTGATTTGCTGTCTTCTTTCATTTGCTGTCTTCAATGGATGGTTTTTAACTTTGAACCGGAAGTCTAGCTAAAAGATTTCTCTGTTTAGATCGATCTCTTGCTTGACAATTATCTTGTAAGCTTACGCTTTTTTGGTGTGTAGATGGAGTCGGCATAAATCCCCAGCAAAGCGCAGGTAAGCGAAAAAGCTATGAAGTTTTTTGTATCGATCGATTGATCGTCTGGAGTATGTCGTGTGTAGGAAACGTATTCTTAAAGCACGGCTCGGAGCTCAGGCTCATTCCAAGAGATCGAGTCGGAAATTCTTAAAAGTCACTACAAGTGAAATAAAGCTCCTTTTGTTGACTGACTAAAAATTAGGGTTTATGGGAATGTTCTTGAGCATCCAAACGAGCGGCTAGGATTGCTTCTACCTCCACCTTTGAAATTTTTTTCCCCTTTTATATTGGAGACGTAGGTATAATCGAGGACGATTCTACACAGGGAGAGCTTCGAGTAGGGCGCGACGCATCTCTCCTCGGCTATGGCGACGAGCATGGCGCTCAACGAGATTGCTGTGAGCAGCGCATTTCCAGTGGCTTCGAAGATGTCCTCCAAGCCTGCCGTAAGTGGGGATCAGCTCTGTCGTGCTTTCAAGGGACCTATTCTGTAGATTTCGCGTTAGATCCGCGTTTGTGAGGCTTGCATTGCGTTTCTCCGATCTGGAGCTAGTTCCGATTGGTGGAGCTAGTTTCGATTTCTTCCATTTTCTCGGTCTGAAAATGTGCTTGCATGAATTGTGTCCAGATGAAAAAATTTGTGGGGTTCCACACGGTTGTGCTCTCGACAAAGAACGCATCGTTTCCATCCGTGAAGGTACCTTTTCTTTTGAGGAAAAAGAAAACTTTTTCGCTTGAGCTTGAAGTTGATCGTTCCTTTTTCTCCTTCGTTTTGATTTAGTGTGCTGCAAAGGTCAACATGGCTGTGGCGGTCGATGTTTCTCGCTTTGAAAATGTGAGCATGGCACCTCCGGATCCCATTCTCGGTGTCAGCGAGGCATTCAAGGCGGATACCGACGCTACCAAGTTGAATCTTGGTGTTGGAGCTTACAGGACTGAGGACCTTCAGCCTTACGTGCTTAAAGTTGTGAACAAGGTTCGTTTCTTTGCCTTAGCTTTACGATTTCACAGCTTGTTTTCTACTGCAGGCCGAGCAGCTTATGCTGGAGAGGGGTGAAAACAAGGAGGTGAGCTTGAATGTTTGAAGGTTTTGGTGTTCATTGGTTTTCGTTTTTGTATCATACAGTATCTTCCAATTGAAGGTCTTGCTGCTTTTAACAAGGCTACTGCCGAGCTTCTGTTGGGGGCTGACAATCCAGTAATCAAGAATGGCCAGGTTGGGTTTCTATAAGTTTTGAGTTTCGAAGTTCTTGACGTTTTCTGGATTGGATTTCTAGATTGCTACTGTTCAAGGTCTGTCTGGAACGGGTTCTCTGCGCTTGGGTGCTGCCTTTATTGCAAGATACTTTCCTGGCGTTAAGGTTCTTATTTCGTCTCCTACATGGGGTGAGCAGCTCATTTCTTAGTGACAACAGTTTGTTTACTTACCACTTTATCTTTGTAGGAAACCACAAGAACATTCTCAGCGATGTAGGTGTTCCATGGTCAGAATATAGATACTTTGATCCTCAAACGGTTGGGCTGGATTTCAAGGGAATGATTGAAGATATCAAGGTAAAGTCTCCACAAGTTTCGGCTTATACGAGGCCTAGTTTTGCAACTCTTGCTTTAGGGTGCTCCCAATGGATCGGTCATATTACTTCACGGCTGTGCGCACAACCCCACTGGCATCGACCCGACTCCCGAGCAGTGGGAAGCAATTGCCGATGAGCTTGAGGAGAAAGGCCACATGCCTTTTTTTGATGTTGCATATCAGGTAATGTTTGGATTGATTTCTCTGAATGTAACAAGTCTGTTTTCCTTTGCAGGGATTCGCTAGTGGTAGTCTCGACGACGATGCGAGCTCCGTGCGGAAGTTTGCCAGTCGTGGTTTTGAGATGTTCGTTGCACAGTCCTACAGCAAGAACCTTGGCCTCTACGCCGAAAGAATTGGTGCAATCAACGTCATTCTTCCAACGGCCGACTTGGCAGCAAGGTATGATAAAACAAAAATATCCACCAGTTTTGTGTGTTAAAACACTCGTGTTTGCTTGCTTTGATCAGAGTGAAGAGCCAACTTAAGCGACTCGCAAGGCCAATGTATTCGAATCCTCCAGTGCATGGCGCACGGATTGTTGCAAACGTTGTCGGCGACTCGGTTTTGTTCGACGAATGGAGGGCAGAGATGCAGATGATGGCGGGCAGGATCAAGGGTGTGAGGCAGAAGCTCTACGAGGCACTCTTGTCAAAGGACAAGAGTGGCAAAGATTGGTCCTTTATTCTCAAGCAAATTGGGATGTTCTCCTTCACAGGCCTCACCAAGTCCCAGGTAAAAAGCTCTCGAAGTTTTCGAAACCTGGTTGGATCTTCACTGTGATCGCTGTGATGTTTTTCAGAGTGACAACATGACTGATAAATGGCACGTTTACATGACAAAGGATGGACGAATTTCCTTGGCTGGATTGAATCTAGCCAAGTGTGACTACCTTGCGGACGCGATCATCGACTCTTACTACAACGTGAAATAGAAGAGCGAAGAGAAACGAGCGAATAAAAGCTAATGCTATGGAGCAAAGTTTTGATAAACATTCTTACCACTAATAAGAGAACTTAAAGAGAATATTAATTTGATGGTTGAATGGTATTCTCCCCGGGCTTAGGTTTTATCATCCCATTGCCATGGCGATGGCAATGGCGCTGTCCTCCTCCCGGGAGCCGCGCGCTCCACTCCGCGATACTTACACAGGAAGACGATTCCAGCGCCGGCATTGGAGGCGCATTTCTGGTGAGTCGCAGGAGAGAAAAATGTAGGCTCGATTCTTACTTCTGCGGCAGCCGCGCAGGCCAGCGACGATTTCATGACACAGATTCTGAGGGAGAATCCCAGCAGAGTGGAGAGGAAGTGCCTGTCTGGAGATAGAATGCTCTCGCTCAAGGAATGGCGATTGCAAAGAGTGCCGCTATGGTCTAAACTTCTCGCGAAAATCGAGCCATTGGTTGAAAAGGCTCGTGAAGTTCGTCCCCAGGAGAAAAAAACTCCCGAGACGACTTCTCAGGCTGCGAAAGGAAGGTCTGTTTTCTTGCCTGACCTTCTTCGAGCATATAAGGGGAATTTATACGTTCCAGAGGAGATTTTCATGGGCCACGTTGCAGAAGCGGAAGAATTCGCTAGGGAATTTGCCGAGTTGCCTGTCATGATTTTCCAAGACTTTGTCAATGTGATGCAATCCGATCAAGTTGCACAGATCAAGTCGAAAGGAACTCAGTTCATTGTGGAACTGAAAGAACTCTCGGGAGAAAGAAGTGCACAAGCTCAAAAATGGTACGTGAACGTCATCTCTTCTTCTCTCATTTTTTCATTTTCTTTCTTCTAAGTCGTCGTCTTCCCAATGCTCTTATTCCAGGTCCATGCAGCTGACTGAAGCTCAAGCGAAATACGTCCTTTCTCAGTATAGAGGCTATCATCACGAAATCCAGCCGCGGTTCGCAGTAAGTCGTGTTCAATTGAAATTCTAAACGTGATTAAATCTTCTCGTCGTTCTCCTTTACAGCCAACCGTGATCCAGCCTCCTCCAACGCCAAATCCTGTGTCATCGGCAATATCAAACCGCTTGATGCTGGAACTTTCGACTGTAGTAAGTCTCATCTCGGTAGCTGCATTTGCGGTCGGCAAATTTGCGGCTGGTGCTGCTTCAGCTCTCGCAAGTGTTGCAGCTTTCGTTATTTTTCGAGTTCTCCTTCCCACTATCACTCCTATCATGGGCCCCTTCTTATCTTTGACAATGGGAGTTGTGCGCATCATTCTTGGGACTGGGGAAGCAGGGATGAGAACGGGATTACTCGGCTTGTTTACAGGATTCACAGGCTTTGTTACCAGTGGCGACTTACTTTCTGCGCTTCGAATTATAATCTCGATGATCTTTGTTATCGTGATGATGGCAGCCTTCGCAAAGTTTACCATAACCAGGAGGTCGAGAGATCACCAAAAGTGGGTAAGTTGCCCATTCAAAAGTTTATCGGGTCATTTTTATTTTAATTTCGTAAATGCAGGATATATGGCAAGCTATTGAATTTGGACAATCTAAGCCCCAGGCTCGCGTAAAGGTGAGTTTCTGTAGGTAAAAGATTTTGTACCTCTTACGATTTCCTTTCCATATATTTTTGTTTCAGGGATCTACTGGAGTAATGTTCAAGGACGTAGCAGGAATCGATGAAGTTGTAAAGGAGTTGCAAGAGGTACACTCGTTTCATTGGCACCGTATTCTTTTTTTGACCGGGCATGTTTCACGTTTCAGTTGGTCGTGTACCTTAAAGATCCGGAACGATTTGCCAGGATGGGTACAAAACCACCCCATGGGGTGCTTCTTGAAGGGCCTCCTGGTTGTGGAAAGGTATAAACAAACACTCGATTTGAGTTCGCTAATTTCTTACGTTGCTGCAGACTTTACTTGCAAAGGCGGTAGCAGGCGAGGCAGGAGTACCGTTTTACCAGATGGCAGGCTCTGAGTTTGTAGAGGTGCTTGTTGGTGTGGGAGCTGCTCGCATGCGTGATCTGTTCTTGCGTGCCAAGGTTTGCTTATTTCCGAGGCTTAGCTCTGTGTGAATGTGGATCTTTAATTTTTTTTCTCCCTCTATCTCTCTCTCTCTCTCGCTTCCAGGTAAATCGTCCAGCAGTCGTGTTTATTGACGAGATTGATGCGCTGGGAGGCGCGTAAGTGTACCAGCCTTTTGTCGTTTTACTTTCGTGGAAAAACTGAGTATTCTTTCGCGTGCAGACGATCGGAATTCCACGGTAAACGTGCAATGGATGACAAAACTGCTACGTTCCATGCGGGAACTCAAGAGCGTGAAACTACGCTTAACCAGCTTTTAATAGAGTTGGATGGGTTTGATACCGGCAAAGGTGTTATATTTCTGGGTGCAACCAACCGTGCTGATATGCTTGACCCAGCTCTCCTCAGGCCTGGCCGTTTCGATCGAAGAGTATGTTCACTCTCTTTTTTGTGTTTTCAAGCAATGATTTTGTGTTGTAGATTCTTATCAGCCCTCCAAAGGCCAGCGCTCGCTACGAGATTTTGAAGGTCCACTCTGAAAAGGTGAAACTAGATTCCTCGGTTGATCTGTGGCCTTACGCGAAGAGTCTCAACGGTCAGTCAGCTGACTTTACTTTTTATGGCAATTCATTTCCCTTAACGTGTTCTTGCAGGATGGAGCGGCGCTGAGCTCGCTCAGCTTATGCAAGAGTCTGCTTTGGTCGCCATAAGAAAGGGCCATAAATCTATTACACGGCACGATGTTGACACTGCTGTAGACAGACTTACAATCGGCCCCGAAGTATATGGTGTTGGACGACGACAGTCGGTCCACCGCCGTCTGGCTTCGATCGAAATAGGGATGGCAATGGTGGCTCATCTTCTTCGGTCTACAGAGAACGCTGAAGTGGAGCCATGTGACAGGATTTCGATTGTTCCTCGTGGAAAGGCAAGTATACAAAAGCTTTTTCTGGTACTTATTGTGTCCACATTGTGATTATTGTGTAGACATACTCAAGAACCATCTATCATACTCTAGACGATGACGCCTACCTTTTTGCTCGACGTCCTACGCTGATTCATCGGCTTAAGGTATCTTTCCTTGCGGGCTTGATTGTAGATGTTAACACCGTTGGTAAGCGCAGGTGATGCTCGGAGCACGAATCGGGGAGGAGCTTATATATGGACACGATACATCAACATTGTCTGCAGCGTATCTAGCTGACGCGAGCTGGCTAGCACGAAAAATATTTTCTATGTAAGCGACGAGCAGTGCTTTAGCTTTAACTCATCGTCTTATGCAGATGGAACGTAGACGGACGTATTTCAATGCATGGTGAAAGATCGCCATGGGAACGATCCTCACAATTCGGGCCTCCAACTTGGTTTGAAGGTGGACTATACAACGATTACGATCTCGTCGGTCAGTCCATAGATCCTCGAATGGATGAGGATGTAGCGGTGCGCACAAAAGCTCTAATGGAGAAAGCCTATGACGAGACTTTGTCGCTGCTAAAACCGTACAAGGCGGCACTGACGAAGGCATTACACGTACGCTACTTTCCTCAAAATTTGGTTCTTTCTTTTGGCTCATGTGCCCCTGCAGGTGATTATGGAGAAAGAAGAAATGTTTGGAGAAGAGCTGGATGTTATTCTTAAGCGCTACCCGTCCGGATATCAAGTGGAGCTCGTGGATAGTGAAGAACAGCCAGGCTATCTTGTGTCCGATTCCAGTGACACTAAGTTGGTTCTCGAGCTCGCAGGTGGATCATCCAAAGAGTCTGCGTGGTCGAAGAACAATGATACAATGGCATGAGGTGAGTTACCTTCTTCCTGTACTATTTTACTAACACCACTTTCCTTTTCTCCATTAGGCTAGTCCGGTGATGTCACCAAAAGAGAGCAGCGAGCGTCAATTGTGGTGGCTACAAGAAGATGCTGTACGACGACGGCTGGGCCTAGCTGCGATTCAGACTGAGCACTGGCTTGGGTTCATGCGTGTAGTGTAAGCGATGGAGAAGATAATCTAGCAAGGACAAGGTGGGTTTTTCCTTCTCAAGATGGGTGGATTTTACAACAGGGATTCTAGCAATGCCGACGATGCAGAAGTAGAGAACTTGCTGAATCAGTTCCAAGAAGAGAGTGTGCTCAAGCTGAGCACCGTGGGTACTAGTCACAGGACCGCTAAAGGATTCGAAGCCCCTCCTAGCAGTGGTGAAAGGCAGGACGATGGTGGTGGGCTGGAGGGTAATCTTCTCGTTCGATTCGCGAACCTCAAGTCTCGTCCACCACCACCAGCGGCAGCAGCAGCAGTGAAGAAAAATCATCAAGGCAAAGACACAGGTGTCGACATCCATGCCAAGAAATCTTCTCGTTCACAGCAAGAGCTTGATCTTACTCTAGATCAGGAGGAGGAAGATCATGAAGGAGAAGAGGAGGAGGAGGAAGAAGACGTCTTAGCCGTTGAGCTCGAGAACAGGCTCAAGGCACTCAAGTCTCCATCAAGTGGTTCTCAAGAATCACACTCTTTTCATGGAGCGAATCCTCCGGAGCAGCGTCAGCAGGTCAAGGTTTCGTCGTCTCCTTCAGCTCTTTCGTCATCCTCCTCATCTTCTTCCAGCAAGAACCGATCTTTCTCCCCGATGAAGATGCTGAAGCAGCTTAGCATGACTAAGAAGAAAGATCCAACGAGAAGCCAGTCGCGATCCGACGAAGGAAGCTTCTCTTCGGTGGAGAACGATGGTGTTAACAGGTTGCTAGCGTCCGCGGCCGACGAAGTCTCGCTGGAGAAGAAGAAGAAAAAACAGAAGAAGAAGAGCCAGTGTCTAGGTGGAAGTGCCAGAAGCTTTGAAACAGAAGGTGGTGACGAAGGCGAAGACGAGGAGGAGATCGATGCGGATGGCCTTCTCCGGGACTTAAACGTGAAGAACCTTAAGAAGGAGCTCTCGGTGGCATCGGTCGAGGAGGAGAGACTGACTCGCGAGGCTCAGCAAGTCATCGAGTGGGCCAAGGACGCAGCTCGGCTCGAGAAACTGGCAAATCCCGCGGGAGGAGGCAGTGATGAGGATTCGGACCTGGAGGAACTCCTGAGGATGGAGCACGAAAACGAAGAAGAAGAACACGATGGAGGAGGAAAGCTCCACTCGCCAAAGGACAGCTCCAAAAAGAAGAAGAAAAAGGCCAAGAAGTGGAGCTTGTTTTGAGCCAGAGCATCGCTGCGAGATCTCAGGTACATGGCAGAGTTTGTCTATCTTGTATCTTACTTTGGTTTCTCTCGAGAAAGTACTTAATGCTATCGCTCTGGCAATAAGAACAAAGTTATAACTTATCGGGAATTCATCACGTAAATTTGGAAACTTGGAAACTCTGGCCTCGATCAATCGAAAGAACACGACAATGTTCCTTCGGTGAGATACACAGGCTTGACATGTGTAAGTCCATCGTTTGCTTAGTATAAGCAGTGATCGAAGCCTTTTATTTCTGATCTTTTTCTCTTTTTTTCTCTTTTTGTTCATCTGGCCATTTTCTAACATGATGTTGATCGATCTTTTTATTGGGCTGCAGTTGCTCAAGAACAGTGAGGTTGTTTAGCTTCTCTTTTCACCAAAAACTTAATCGTGACTTGGTTTCCAGGCTTGCGGAGGATTTTCCCAAACATGCCACAACATTTTCACGATTTATGATAATCTCTGGGCCATCTGCGACCCGAGCCCTTTGGCGAGCTCTTTCTCGCTGGATCTTCACATCTCCAACAACAATGGGACGCTAGAAACTCCAGGCTCGGGATTCTACCAGACTTGCTATGGCTTGGAAGTCATAGACATGGCCACCGAGAGCGAGAGCCAGAGCTCCAAGGGCATCGCAGCGTCTTGCAAGGATTTCCATGGCGGCTACCAGTGGACGAGCCTCAACCTGGACGAGCGCGTAGAGAACAAGGGTGGCAACTTAAACTGGTGTGGCTGACAAAAAAACTCTATAACCAAAACTTTCCTTCAAAGTTTTAAAGTTTGCTGCTCTCTTTTCTTTTATACCAAGAGAAATGGCTATGGCGATGGCGGTGGCAGTGTTTCATCCAGGTAAGGATCTAGCTGAGCTTTCATCCCAATGCTGAGCTATGGCTAGATAGATTGAGGTGTTCTTCTTCACACAAGCAGCAAGAGTTCGTCTCCAGTGCTCCAGGTATTTGATCTCCAAGGAAGAACTTAGACTTTACTGTAAGAACTTCCAGAGCTTGTGCTCAAGAAGGGCGGCCACAATTACTGGCAGTGGCAAGAGCACAAGATTCACTACGTTCGTCAGGGCCATAAAGGAGTGCCAATTCTACTCGTCCATGGCTTTGGAGCATCTGTTTATCACTGGAGGTTTGCTCTTTCTTTTCTTGTGTGTGAGAGTGTGTTTTTTCTCCAACTTTTTGCTTGCTGCAAGATACAACATCCCCGAGCTTGCCAAAACTCACGAAGTTTTTGCGTTGGACCTCCTGGGATTTGGATGGAGTGACAAGGCCTTGATCGAGTATGATCCACAGCTATGGAGCCGCCAGATCGCGGACTTCGTCAAGCAAGTTGTCAAGAGACCCGCTGTGATTGTTGGAAACAGGTAAGTTTGGTTCATAGTTTTTCTCTTCTACTCTCTAGTTTCTTGGTGCTTACAGCATTGGTGGGCTTACTTCTCTCCAGACCGCAGTGCTCTATCCCGACCTCGTCGCAGCACTGGCTTTGGTAAACCCGGCTGGTCGTTTCCAGAGTAGAAAAGCTCGGGTGATTGTCGAGAAACCAACGAAGAACACGGCTGGATGGCCGGCGTTTTTGAAAGCTAGAGACTGGGCAAGGCGTGAAGCGCTACTGTTTGTTTTCAAGCAGCTGAATCAACGCTCGCGAATCCAGGCAGCACTAAACAACGTAAGCCCAAGAACCAAGAATCCATTCTTTCATTCTTTAAGTCTGGTTTGTATTTTTTTGTCAGGTGTATAGAGACAAGAGCCATGTGGACGAGTTTCTTATCGATTCTATACTCGAGCCTGCCGCGGATCCAAACGCAGCAGAGGTGTTTTACAGGTTCGTAGAAGGGAAAGAAATGAAAAACTATGAAAAAAGTGGCTTTTTTTTTTTCATGGAACAGGATGATCTCTCGCTTCTTGTTCCAGCCATCTGATTTATCCCTGGAGAAACTTCTGCGAGATTTGGATTGTCCGCTGCTAGTGCTGTGGGGAGAGTCGGATCCACTGGCCCCGTCTTCGAAAGCTGACAAGATCCAAGCTCTTTACAACGACGCAACGCTCGTGAAGCTCCAAGCCGGACACTGTCCTCACGACGAGATACCAACGCAAGTGAACGAGAGACTCGCTTTGTGGATTGCCTCGCTTGAGAATCTGTCGTAGCAAAGCTCTCTCTCGGGATGTGGTGACGAAGAGCCTGTGGTTTTCAAAGCGAGAGCTACCATAAAGCTTTGGCTGTGCTTGCAACTCTTTTTGAGTTTGGGTCTTCCGCTCGCATCCATCTCCCAGTTCCAGGATCTCTTACGAACCTTCGGCTCTCTCGGTTTGGAAATGCGTGTTCCCAGTCCGGATGGTTGTAAATATAAGCGTCCATCCTGAAAGGTGGTAAAGATGCATGTAAAGGAAAGGGGCTCTTGCACTACCTTCTGATGGAGGTGACGAAGCTCGGGCTCTCTGCGTGTGGAGACGTTGATCGAGTCTGGAGTAGCTCGGCATCAGACAGAGCTAGCGACTGCGCTGCGAGCATTTTCCATCCTCGGCTCCTGGAAAGGTAGAAAGAAACCATGAAGAAAAGATGGAAACCGAGGTGAAAGAAGACTTGATACCACTGGAATGGTTTGATCGAGAAAGTGTCCGACTCGGTGTCATACGGGGACCGGAGCCTGGATGCCGGCCCCGCCAGCATCGAGAGTGCTCGAATGATTTCGTCCGGACCACTGGCGTCAGCTGAAAAACTCGCTGGAACACAGCGTCCAGACTTTGTTTCGATCTGCGAAACCAGGAGAACTGATAAAACAGAGAGACAGGCAGACAGAGAGAGAGAGAGAGAGAGAGAGAGAAGAAGCTGTGGAACCTTTGCTCACCGCGAAGCCTCTCACAGCAGGACAAGGATAACCCCCATCGCTTGTGACAGTGTTATGCCGGAGAATGCAAAGCGTCCGGATTTCCAGCTTGTAAGGCAGAGCTTGCAACTCCTCAACAAGTTCTAGGCACAGAGGCCAAGAGTGTCCCATCTCATCTTCTCGGAGCTCCATGTCGATGGAGTCATCGTAAGCACCAGCCATATGGACCTGTGTAGAAGGCAAGCAGTAGAAATCAACTCACAAACCAGGGGAAAAAGAAAGAAAAAAAACCTCGAGGATGGTGTCCTTGTCCGGAAAAAGCGAAGAAAGCATTTGGGCGAGGCCTTCTTTCACGCAGCCTGCAAAGTCCAAATGCCCGATGCTTGTTCTGCAAAGCCATCAGAAGCGTAACACACCAACTTGGAGCATCCTTACAGTCCGGATTTGGGATCTCGGATTCCCACTCCCACACAAGTTGTTGCATCATCTGTGCCAACAAACTGACACAGACAGACACAGAGAGAGAGAGAGAGAGAGAGAGAGAGAGAGAGAGAGAGAGAGAGAGAGAGAGAGGGTGAGTTGCAACCAAGCTTCTTTCCAAATCGATCTTACATCCACAAACTCTGGAGTAGCGGTCGCGAATTCCTTTTGCAAAACACACACGAAACGCGGAGTGCCGGACTGTTTGATCTCTATCGCCGGCGATGCCTTGAAAGCATCAGCGGCGGCTACCAAAGTGGGATGACCCAAGAGCCAAGCCAACTACAACTTAGTAGTCAAGAAACACGCAATCGCTTCGCAAATCTGAGCAAAGTGGTACCTTGGTCGCCGCGTCTTGAGCATCCAAAGTCTCGAGCGCCGCTCCGACAAGAACCATAGCTGCTAGGGTAACCACATTTCATCTCGGAACAAAAACATTAAAAGGTTGAACTTATTATCATATTATATTTCCATTGAATCAGCTGACCGTGATGGGAACTTCAATTGCAGTGACAGACACACCAGTGTACGTCCCACTTTGTGGGAAGTTGAAAGTCTCAAACGAAAACGTTGGAGGATCACCCGTTGTCTCTACCACGGTGACAACCATGGTACCCTGGTATGGAACGTTGATAGACCCCGTATGGGTCTGAGCCTGGAGGCTTATGCTTTGTCCAGCCACGAGAGTCCAGTTCACTGACCAGGTGAGCGTTTGCACGGCCTGGATCGATGCCTGCGACGTGTATGTCTCGCTTTCCTGCCACTCGTACTTTGTCCCGGCGCCCGCGCCCCCAACTTCGCCAATCTCCGGGATCGTCGCAGTGACCGTAACATCCATGGAGGACGTGACTCCCTCGGACTGGGACCAAGAGCTCGAGATGGTCTTTTGGATGCTAGACTGCTCAGAGCTTGAAAAGGAGCCGTCTCCAGCAACGTTGGTGGAATAGCTGTCTAGACTTTGAAGCGAAACAGACCCCATTGAAAGATCGCCATACGTGACATCCTGTAGCTGGCACGAAACAAGAGGCCTGAGGAACGCAAAGCCCCATGCATTTAGGTCGTCACCGGCACGGATGTCGGCTCCCACCAGGATCCCAGAGTAGACATTGATCACCGTCGCGCTTCCACCTTGGTATCCATGCTGGAAAGTATTGCCGAGGCTTGTGGTAAACATGGTAGCACCGGCTCGATCACCTGGTCGTCCAAAAGCACGAGCCAAGGTATAATGCATACCAAGAAGAAGTGATGGAGCAAGCTTACCAACGTGATCCCATTCGCCAAGCCAGAGGGACATGGACGTGATGAGCTCCCCGGGCTGGAAAGTGTAGGTGTACGAGCTTCCAGCGGGGCTGCCGTAGAGGTGGCCTTGATTGTCCGTCTCACCCGTCTGCCACAACTTGACTTGGTTTTGTTACCATCGTCCCACACTTGGATCTGGCGGATGACCTTCCCGCTAGTCCAGGCTTCAAGCTGATAGTCGGTGCCACCCGAGGTGTTTCCCACAACTTGGACGGTGCCAATGACGGGGCTGGAGAGTGTCATGGTGGCAGGAGCTAGAGATTGAGCAAAAGGATGAATGCCAGGGAGTTTCAGGAGAGATGCTTTGGTGATGATGGTCTAGAATGGACCTGGATTTATATTGTCCTCGACTTAGTGTTTGAATCAACCATTGCTCGATTGTTGATCATACTCCATGTGCCCGTGATTTTCAATCTCTGAATGAAAGAGTTGTGGCAAACGGGTGAGATGGACAATCAAGGCCAGCAAGATGCAACAAGATGCCAACAAGATGCAGCAGTATGGAGCTGCTGCTTGGCATGGCTCCCTTGCTGTCCTGCACAGCAGTACTCTGGCTGTTGATACAGAGGCACCTTTCCCATCCTGGCTTGCTGCTGTGCGTGTTCCAGGACCCCGACCTTGTAGCAGTCTTGCTCATGGAAGCCGAATGCTAAGGCCTATACCAGCAGTATGTTGATCATACTGCTGCATCTTGCTGGCATCTTGTTGCATCTTGCTGGCAAGTTGTGGAATCACTGGATTGTTGATCATACTGCTGCTGAAAAGCAACAGCATAAAAAACTCTTTCATTCAGAGATCGTGCACATGGAGTATGATCAACAATCCAGCGATGGTTGATTCAAACACTAAGTCGAGGACAATATAAATCTAGGTCCATTCTAGACCATCATCACCAAAGCATCTCTCCTAGAACTCCCTGGCATTCATCCTTTTGCTCAATCTCTAGCTCCTGCCACCATGACACTCTCCAGCCCCGTCATTGGCACCGTCCAAGTTGTGGGAAACACCTCGGGTGGCACCAACTATCAGCTTGAAGCCTGGACTAGCAGGAAGGTCATCCGCCAGATCCAAGTATGGGACGATGGTAACAAAACCAAAGCTGTCAAGTTGTGGCAGACGGGTGAGACGGACAATCAAGGCCACCTCTATGGCAGCCCCGCTGGAAGCTCGTACACCTACACTTTCCAGCCCGGGGAGCTCATCACGTCCATGTCCCTCTGGCTTGGCGAATGGGATCACGTTGGTAAGCTTGCTCTATCACCTCTTCTTGGTATGCATTATACCTTGGCTCGTGCTTTTGGACGACCAGGTGATCGCGCCGGTGCTATCATGTTTACCACAAGCCTCGGCAATACTTTCCAGCATGGATACCAAGGTGGAAGCGCCACGGTGATCAATGTCTACTCCGGGATCCTGGTGGGAGCCGACATCCGTGCCGGTGACGACCTAAACGCATGGGGCTTTGCGTTTCTCCTGCCGCTGATCTCTTGCCAGCTCCAAGACGTACGCTACTACAACATCTCTGCATTGGGAAGCATCGTTCCAGAGACACTGGACACCTTGAAATGCAGCAACAACAGTGAAGTTCCTGTTCAGTAGAAGCTTGATGGAAGTAAAGATATGACCATCTCCTACTCGTGGTCTCAGGCCGAAGGCCTCACCACTTCCCAGACCGTCACTGTGAATGCCAGCATCCTCGACATTTTCAAGACCGAGAGCTCTTATCAGTGGCAAGAGAGCGAGCAGTCCACCAACACGGTTGAGTATTCCGGCACCAAAAACCTCGAGTGATCCGAGGAAAATACGCTGGCACCGGGGGCGTCAGTTAACATCCAGGCAGTAACTTACTCTGGTAAGATCAACGTGCCATACTCGGGTGTCATGGTTGTCAAGCTTGACACAGGCGAAAGCTTTAGTTTCCCCCAGACTGGTACGTACACTGGTGTTTCGGTCGCTGAGACTGACGTTACCGGCGGATGATTCAGATAATAGCAATATTGTAATGAAAGAAGCTCGAGTCTTGCTTTTGAAAGTGTTTGTGGAATGTTTTCCAGCAAGATAGAATTCTCTGGAAAGGCAGAAGCAATCAGAGACGAACTTACGTGGAAGCAAAAAACAGGATTCCTGCTTTCCAGCAACTTGATTTGGTGTATAAGGCATAGGAGCAATTATAAGAAGCAAATGTATGATACTAAGCTTGGAATCGATCAATGATTGTTGCAGCCAGACCAAAAAAAATAAAAAAAATTCAACTAGAACCTTGCGAGCCTGTGCTTATTGCAAAGAAAACTCCAACGAAACTTTGGTATTTGGCTCTCCACCATAGCTGCACAAATCGTTCGTAACTTTCGGCTCCTTAGCGTGGAGACTGTGACAATTGAAAACACGCTTTGATCGATCAAAAGCTGAATCATCACCACAACCAACGTTAAGATCACCAACTAGAAATCACGTACACAAAAGAACGTAAGAAACTCGACCTCAGAGGACGGATTGAAGAAAAATACACTTGCACGATTCATCTCTATCCCGAGTTTCCGGCTGCAAAACAAGAGCAGCAAGTCAAGGAAGAGAGAAGAGCGCGAAACGGTAAAGTGGTACGTCTTGAGCATCCAAAGCTTCCAGGTCCAGAAATACAAGTGCTACAACACGAAAAGGTAAGATTTCCGGGACCACAGGTCTTGTCTCAATAAACAATATGAAATTTGTGAGACAAGTCAAAAGGAAATCAAGTGAAGAGCTTACACAAATTTCTTTCCTGTTTTGATTTTTCGAACGAGCTCTGCCCTCTGTCAGGAAAGATACAAACGCAGTGTGATTTCAGCCATGGCTCTTACGATGGTTTTACCTTTTATTCTTCGAGATGAGAACTTGTCAGCTAGTTCTCGGGAATACTTTTCCTCGGGAGAATAAGTCGAGGTGGCGCTATCAAAAGCAAAGTCCCAAAACCGAGAAAAGCAGAGCAAGACAAGAAGAAAAGAAGAAAGAGCTTAAAAACCAACGGCAGGCCAACAGAACATAAATCGAGCTTTGACAAACGTACTATGACTGAAGAAGCGCTCTCAAGTGCATGAGAAAAGAAAAAGCAAGCCACACTATCGGCCAGTCCAGATTAAACATTTGACCAAAAGAACCAATCCACGTGGCAGCTCAAGATTCCTAAATTTTTTAAATTTTAGGGCCAGGGCTTTCTGATTGCGCTGGGCCACTCTAATGCTGGCCAGTATAAATCTTTGCAGAGGAAAAAGACTGGGCATGAGCTTTTGACCACTATGCTTGTTTGTCACGCTGGGGTGCAAGGTTAGTCCCAATTGTTCCGAACACTGATTGACCGACCGATTGGTTAACAGTGGTTATCGACCGGCCGTAAAAATGCTAAACGGCAGAACAGTTCATAAATTTTTTTATTTAAAAAAAAACATTTTTAGTAAAACCACACTAATAAAAGTAAGAAAACCAAAGCATTAAACCAAATCAACTATTACTTATCTTCTTCAACATCTTCGGCAAGTTCTTTAACATCTCTGGCATCTACTTTAACAATCACATCCTCATTTGGAAAATTTTCTTCGGCTAAATCTTCTATACTAAGAGATTCACTCTACAATCTTTATCCATTGTGGTTTGATTGTAATTGTGTCGAGATTGATCTTTTAAGAATTTTATTCCTTCACTTTCAATACGATCCACCACTCTTGTGTTATTATGTACATAAACTAACTTTTTCAAGTTCTCTGGAAGTACGTGATTATATTATTTGGTTTGGATCAAGTTCCAACTATTCCAATTTTGCTCACATGGAAAAGAGCACACTCTTTGGCTCAACACACAAAATGCTAACTTCCTGAGCTCATGTATCTCATATCCATAGGATTCTCACCAAGACACTAGGAATTTCCTTTTTGCTTTGCTCTTCAGCAAATCTTAATTGATAGCTCTTCCATTTCCTTGTCGAAACATATTGAATTACTTATCTAACTTTTCTTCCAATTGAGTGTCCTTACAGCAATAGAGTGATAAATAATCTATTCAATCGCTTCTTACCTCAGCATTTAAGTCTTGCTCAAGGTATGAAAGATTCAAAGCATGTGTAGCATTGTGCATATAGCTATGCATCATAAACCATCGAGCTTTTTGTCTATGTTAATCTTCAATCAAAATACACTTAATTGCATTAATTTTATCCGCATCAAGCTTGCCATTTGAGCTATAAGCTCTAATCCTTTAATTATACAATACATTGCTTCATAAATTAATCTTGTTATTGCACCCTTACGATCTACAAGACATAACACCTTCAAAATAAGAGTTACCATGACCAATAAAGTAAAAGTGTTCTTCTAAAATTCATCATTGAAAGTTGTTGTACGAACATTCTTAGCATCCTTTGTGTTATACCATTTCGACAATTCAAATTCTACACTCACTTTGAATCGTCGAAAGCATGGCAAAACATTTTCATGTTGGAGCTAGCTGACTATAAAAAAGATGTAAGCGAATCAAGTGTTTGCAGGCTTCATGAGTTCTCTAGAGCAAAACTTTCAAAATAAAGCAAGTAATATTAGCTTCTCAATTATGAACTTCACGATCTTCTCACAGTCATTTATAATTTTAGACACTCAATCAAACTTCCCAATATCCTCCAATAACAAGTCCAAAACACAGCACATGCATTGATTGTGTAAGATAAAGGGGAATTCTTCTCTCATATGTTCCCCCATTAATACACAATTCAAAATACTATCAATAATGACTTGAAGAACATTTTCAATACCAACATCCAAAATAATGGGTCTAAATTGCTCCCAAAGCCAAAGACCAATCTTTTCTTCCCTTTGGTGTCAACACCCTGCCAAAATATTGAGCCATAGATAGAGGTAACTATGAAATTTATGAATGATCTGTTTTTTTATATCAAACCATCCATCAGTCACTATTGTACATTTAAATTGAGTCCATCCATCATGAAAGGGAATTAACTTCTCTTTGATTAGAGTATAGTGACAAGTGAACTGAGTAATACAAACTTTATTGTAACCAAGAATCCTCGATGCAGCATTATGTCCGGCATTACAAGTGGTTGTGATCATTGCACGAAAATATAGGCTTTTCACAACATTAAATAGTATGGCATTCAAGAAAATGAACTTTAATATCACATCATCTAAATTCATGTTTTTTACATCATCAAGCATTTCTCCAATGTTGCCATCTTACATTCGCTTTCGACTAACAAATGATCCCTAGCCTATAAAAGCACTCATAGGCTAAGATTGACTAGCACTTTGTGTGCCAACTCTAGAAGCAGATGCTCTATCAAAATGCCTATTCTGTAGATTTGTTGTAAAAGGTAAAGACAAAAGGGCATAAATTATATGAAAGGTCTAGATTGAAACTAATTTAATGTCTATTAAAATCCCACTATGTTAATATTAATCCACAAACATTTAGCGAGTTTGATTCTGAACATGAAGAGGAACATTTAAAGCATTACATGCTTCAATGTTATACCCAAAAAATTTAGCAAGATGCGTTTTAATTCATTTTAGCGGACCGCAATACATTTTTCCACAATAATTACATTTCCAACACCCAGCTCCTTTGTTGAGGCGGGTGAGAAGAAGAAAAATGCCACAGATTCTGAGGTAAAGTCCAAGTTTGCTTGATGGTGTCAAAGTCAGGCTTTTTTTTGTTGGTTCCTTCCTTGCTGCTCAGCAGTGGTGTTTTACAGGTTCGTAGAAGGGAAAGAAATGAAAAACTACGAAAAGAATGGCTTTTTTTTCTTGGAACAGGATGATCTCTCGCTTCTTGTTCCAGCCATCTGATTTATCCCTGGAGAAACTTTTGCGAGATTTGGATTGTCCACTGCTAGTACTGTGGGGAGAGTCGGATCCACTGGCCCCGTCTTCTAAAGCTGACAAGATCCAAGCTCTTTACAACGACGCAACGCTCATGAAGCTCCAAGCCGGACACTGTCCTCACGACGAGATACCAGTGCAAGTAAACGCGAGACTCTCTTCGTGGATTGCCTCGCTTGAGAATCTGTCGTAGCAAAGCTCTCTCTCGGGATGTGGTGACGAAGAGCCTGTGGTTTTCAAAGCGAGAGCTCCCATAAAGCTTTGGCTGTGCTCGCAACTCTTCTTGAGTTTGGGTCTTCCGCTCGCATCCATCTCCCAGTTCCAGGATCTCTTACTAACCTTCGGCTCTCTCGGTTTGGAAATGCGTGTTCCCAGTCGGGATGGTTGTAAATATAAGTGTCCATCCTGAAAGGTGGTAAAGATGCATGTAAAGGAAAGGAGCTCTTGCACTACCTTCTGATGGAGGTGACGAAGCTCGGGCTCTCTGCGTGTGGAGACGTTGATCGAGTCTGGAGTAGCTCGGCATCAGACAGAGCTAGCGACTGCGCTGCGAGCATTTTCCATCCTCGGCTCCTGGAAAGGTAGAAAGAAACCATGAAGAAAAGATGGAAACCGTGGTGAAAGAAGACTTGATACCACTGGAATGGTTTGATCGAGAAAGTGTCCGACTCGGTGTCATACGGGAGGCGGAGCCTGGTTGCCGGCCCCGCCAGCATCAAGAGTGCTCGAATGATTTCGTCCGGACCCCTGGCGTCAGCTGAAAAGCTCGCTGGAAAACAGCGTCCAGATTTTGTTTCGATCTGCGAAACCAGGAGAACTGATAAAAGAAAGAGAGAGAGAGAACGAAAAAGCTATGGAACCTTTGCTCACCGCGAAGCCTCTCACAGCAGGACAAGGATAACCCCCATCGCTTGTGACAGTGTTATGCCGGAGAATGCAAAGCGTCCGGATTTCCAGCTTGTAAGCAGAGCTTGCAACTCCTCGACAAGTTCTAGGCACAGAGGCCAAGAGTGTCCCATCTCATCTTCTCGGAGCCCCATCTCGATGGAGTCATCGTAAGCACCAGCCATATGGACCTGTGTAGAAGGCAAGCAGTAGAAATCAACTCACAAACCAGGGGAAATAGAAAGAAAAAAAAATCAAGAACAACACCTCGAGGATGGTGTCCTTGTCCGGAAAAAGCGAAGAAAGCATTTGGACGAGGCCTTCTTTCACGCAGCCTGCAAAGTCCAAATGCCCGATGCTTGTTCCGCAAAGCCATCAGAAGCGTAACACACCAACTTGGAGCATCCTTACAGTCCGGATTTGCACTCCCACACAAGTTGTTGCATCATCTGTGCCAACAAACTGCAAGACAAAAAGAGAGAGGGAAGAACATGAGTGAGTTGCAACCAAGCTTGTATCCAAATCGATCTTACATCCACAAGCGCTGGAATAGCGGTCGCGAATTCCTTTTGCAAAACACACACGAAACGCGGAGTGCTGGACTGTTTGATCTCTATCGCCGGCGATGCCTTTAAAGCATCAGCTACCAAAGTGGGATGACCCAAGAGCCAAGCCAACTACAACTTACAAAGCAAGTGAAGTGGTAAAAAAAACACGCAATCGCTTCGCAAATCTGAGCAAAGTGGTACCTTGGTCGCCGCGTCTTGAAATCCAAAGCCTCGAGCGCCGCTCCCACAAGAACCATAGCGGAACAAAAACATTAAAAGGTTGAACTTATTATCACATTATATTTCCTATAAGTTTTCTAAGAGGTTTATATGTGTTAATGTAAACGTCAGGATGGAGATTTGACCACGACATCGATTTTGTTGACGTTTGAACAAATCGCTATATTTTTTGGAGGCTCCAATGTCTTGTTCTTGTTCATAACCAAATGTTAAACGGTACGTCGGATGCCCCCGATCCAACGGCGGAGCACTGATAAACCTCTTAACGTCAACAAAATCAGGATGCAGCTCGTAGTCAGAATTTTGTAATGCAGCGCGTTCACCAAGAGAAACCTGTATGTACTGTCTAGATTGCTTTCGAGATTTGTTTATTCTGTGTTAATTAGGACTAAATATCAGTTCTCGAGGACTCAAATCTGCATCCTGACGTTTACAAACACATATAAACCTCTTAGAAAAATTTCACATGATTAAAACGAGAAATGTTTTTAATCTTGTTGCATCTTGCTGGCAGATTTTTTACGTTCAAGTGCAGCGCGTTCATCACGACCGTAGTTTTTTGGTGTTTGTTTATTCTGTGATAATCAGGACCTGTTGTCGATGCAGATTACGTTGAACAGCAACAGCGTAAGAAACTCTTTCATTCAGAGATCGAAAATCACGCGCACATGGAGTACGATCAACAATCCAGCGATGGTTGACTCAAGCACCAAGTCGAGGACAATATAAATCTAGGTCCATTCTAGATCATCATCACCAAAGCATCTCTCCTAGAACTCCCTTGCATTCATCCTTTTGCTCATGACACTCTCCAGCCCCGTCATTGGCACCGTCCAAGTTGTGGGAAACACCTCGGGTGGCACTGACTATCAGCTTGAAGCCTGGACTAGCGGGAAGGTCATCCGCCAGATCCAAGTGTGGGACTATGGTAACAGAACCAAAGCTGTCAAGTTGTGGCAGACGGGTGAGACGGACAATCAATGCCACCTCTATGGCAGCCCCGCTGGAAGCTCGTCCACCTACACTTTCCAGCCCGGGGAGCTCATCACGTCCATGTCCCTCTGGCTTGGCGAATGGGATCACGTTGGTAAGCTTGCTCTATCACCTCTTCTTGGTATGCATTATACCTTGGCTCGTGCTTTTGGACGACCAGGTGATCGCGCCAGTGCTATCATGTTTACCACAAGCCTCGGCAATACTTTCCAGCATGGATACCAAGGTGGAAGCGCCACGGTGATCAATGTCTACTCCGGGATCCTGGTGGGAGCCGACATCCGTGCCGGTGACGACCTAAACGCACGGGGCTTTGCGTTTCTCCTGCCGCTGGTCTCTTGCCAGCTCCAAGACGTACGCTACTACAACATCTCTGCATTGGGAAGCATCGTTCCAGAGACACTGGACACCCTGAAATGCAGCAACAACAGTGAAGTTCCTGTTCAGTGGAAGATCGATGGAAGTAAAGATATGACCATCTCCTACTCGTGGTCTCAGGCCGAAGGCCTCACCACTTCCCAAACCGTCACTGTGAATGCCAGCATCCTCGACATTTTCAAGACCGAGAGCTCTTATCAGTGGCAAGAGAGCGAGCAGTCCACCAACACGGTTGAGCATTCCGGCACCAAAAACCTCGAGTGATCCGAGGGAAATACGCTGGCACCGGGGGCGTCAGTTAACATCCAGGCAGTAACTTACTCTGGTAAGATCAACGTGCCATACTCGGGTGTCATGGTTGTCAAGCTTGACACAGGCGAAAGCTTTAGTTTCCCCCAGACTGGTACGTACACTGGTGTTTCGGTCACTGAGACTGACGTTACCGGCGGATGATTCAGATAATAGCAATATTGTAATGAAAGAAGCTCGAGTCTTGCTTTTGAAAGTGTTTGTGGAATGTTTTCCAGCAAGATAGAATTCTCTGGAAAGGCAGAGCAATCAGAGACGAACTTACGTGGAAGCGAAAAACAGGATTCCTGCTCTCCAGCAACTTGATTTGGTGTATTAAGGCATGGGAGCAATTATAAGAAGCAAATGTATGATACTAAGCTTGGAATCGATCAATGATTGTTGCAGTCAGACCAAAAATCTAAAGAAAATCAACTAGAACCTTGCGAGCCTGTGCTTATTGCAAAGAAAACTCCAACCAAACTTTGGTATTTGGCTCTCCACCATAGCTGCACAAATTGTTCGTAACTTTCGGCTCCTTAGCGCGGAGACTGTGACAATTGAAAACACGCTTTGATCGATCAAAAGCTGAATCATCACCACAACCAACGTTAAGATCACCAACTAGAAATCACGTACACAAAAGAACGTGAGAAACTAGACCTCAGAGGACGGATTGAAGAAAAATACACTTACACGATTGGTGATTTCCCATCTCTATCCCGAGTTTCCGGCTGCAAAACAAGAGCAGCAAGTCAAGGAAGAGAGAAGAGCGCGAAACAGTAAAGTGGTACGTCTTGAGCATCCAAAGCTTCCAGGTCCAGAAATACAAGTGCTACAACACGAAAAGGTTCCATCAAGATTTCCGGGACCACAGGTCTTATCTCAACAAACAGTATGAAATTTGTGAAACAACTCAAAAGGAAAAAAAGTGAAGAGCTTACACAAATTTCTTTCCTGTTTTGATTTTTCTAACGAGCTCTGCCGTCTGTCGCGAAAGATACAAACGCTGAGTTCAGCCATGGCTGTTACGATGGTTTTACCTGTTATTCTTCGAGATGTGAACTTGTCAGCTAGTTCTCGGGAATACTTTTCCTCGGGAGAATAAGTCGAGGTGGCCGCTAGCGTTAGAGCTCAAAAGCAAAGTCCCAAAACCGAGAAAAGCAGGGGATAAAACGGGCAGCAAGACAAGAAGAAAAAGAAGAAAGAGCTTTAAAACCACAGGCAGGCCAACAGGACATAAATCGAGCCTTGAAAAACGTACTATGAATGAAGAAGCGCTCTTAAGTGCACGAGAAAAGAAAAATCAAGCCACACTATCGGCCAGTCCAGATTAAACATTCGACCAAAACGTGCTTAAGTTCCAATCCACGTGGCAGCTCAAGAACCCTAAATTTTTTAAATTTTAGGGCCAGGGCTTTCTCGGTCGCGATCGTCTTGTTTGATAGCGCGCTGGGCCGCTCTAATGCTGCCGAGTTAGGTGTAGATCTTTGCAGAGGAAAAGGACCGGGCGTGAGCTTTTGACCACTGTGCTTGCTTGTCACGTTGGGGAGGACGAGAAGAAGAAGAATGGCGCAGATTCTGAGGTAAAGTCCGGGCCTGCTTGATGGTGTCAAAGTCGGGCTTTTTTTTGTTTGTGTCTGTCAATGCCAAATGCTCTTCCTTCCTTGCTTCTTCTCATTCTCTTTTAGTAAGAAAAGAAAGAGGTCCGGGTGGGACTTGTTTAACGGAATTGAGGGTGATGATGATTCAAGCATGACTGTGGCTTCCTGACAGAATGTGACGATCCTTTTTCTCTTTTTTCCCTTTTTCCTTTTTCTTTTTTATTTAAAGAGGGAACGAAGCGAGCTTTTTTCCTTGGAGTGAAGTTGAAGCAAAGCGATGGACAACCAAGATGGAACGTGGCACTTGACACACACACACACACACACACACACACACACACAGAGGTACGAGAAAATGAGATTTTGGTCCATGTAACAATCATGGAACCTTTCCCCGTTTTGTCTGTTGTTCTTCTGCCATTTTGTTTTCACCCTCGCTCTCACAGCGTTTGTTTCTTTGCATTGGTTCCGCAGGCTGGGAGTTTCAGTCGGGAGTTATCCGATCGGAGCCAATCCACTGGAGAAAATGGCTATAGTGAGCGATGTGGGGCTGCAGGTAGGCATGTATTTTCATAGAGCAGCAAGCGTCCACAAGGGCCTTGTCTTTCAGTAGCATGTTACTATCCTTGATTGCAAGTCGGGCTTGACGTGTAGCGCACCGCCAATCTGTTCCAAGGGGACTAGAAACAAAACAACAGCTCCTTCGTGGCGAGCTCGAGCCGGGAAAGGTCGCCCCGGCAAAAAGAAAATTTACCAAGGGACACCAACAGCGACCGACAACGCTTTAGTTTACGGTAAACCATATCAGACCATGATATGCGCTTGCCTGGGCTCTTCGCTAATCCGAAAGGTTAGCAAAGACTTTTTACTCTACGCGCTTAAACAAAGTCTCTCCTTTTGCAGTCGCCATTACAATTTACCCACACCGTGGCAAGGAGTTGGATAAAACAAGCAGAGTTGCAGGTAGGCAGGCAGGCCGGGATGGATTATTTAAGTCGGCAGCAGCGCGCGGTCGTCATGGCTTTTTCCGGCATTTGTTTTTGAGGTGGTGGCCGTCATAACAAGCAAGCCTCGTCGACGCCTGGCTAGTTGGTACTGGGGTCCAAGCCCAAAGCTATCGGGTCAAAAGCACTTCCTTCGGCACAGCAAAGTAGGGAGGTGTAGGTGGCTCACAGCTGGGCAGCTTAGAATTTGGCCGGGTTCCAACAATCCAATCCACAACGATCTTTGGATGGAGGGCACGGGTTTTGACTTGGCTTACACGCCTTAGAAAAACAAACGACGTGGTGACAAGAGTAGCAGGCAGAGTGATTCGGCGGGACTGGCAGTATCTGGAGAGACTAAAAAAGACTTAACAAGTGGTGTTAGCGTAGCGGCAACAACAAACACGACGGCTACTATTTTGGAGCCCGGGGGCCGTCGGGTACGTACGCAGGAGGCGGAAAAAAAAGGCTTTTTCTCCACTAGATTCTGGACCAGATCCAATGCAGACCTTGTTGCTGCCTCGCGCTCGCAGCGTCCGGTTGAGATAAAAGACGGGGATGGGCGAGGCAGCAGGCTGGACTTTCCATGCTCCGCAATGCTGCCAAGTGAAGCTCCAGAGCGAGAGGGGGGCTTAAGGGACGGGAGGAGGCTTCATTTCCGCCCGATACGGACAAGAAAGGCCAGCACAGGGCCAATGGCGGCATGTTTGTCGTTGGCGTGGGTTCCACTCTTGAAGGTCCCTTTTGGTTTGCTCAGCGTTTGTTGCGCGCTTCAAGGGTGGCCACAGGCGGTAGTAGCAGCAGCCGCAGCGGCAGCAGCAGGAAGAGGCGCTGCTTCCAGCGCTTGGTAGCGTTTCTCTCTCTGCAGATAAGCACGGACAGGGATAGACGGCATTGAAAGCTAGCTCAGGAGACGACGTGTGTACTTCGGCAGCAGGGAAGGTGGGGGACGGAACGATGATGTAATGGATTGATAGCGCGGGATACGGCAGTATACGACGGATTACTAATACCCCTCCCTCCAGGAATTGGCTGCCACAACACGTTTCTTGCTTGGAACCAGTCTCCTTTTCGGGGAGAGAGATTCCGGAAGACGGCCTAAAGTTTTGTTTTTGCGGGGATCTGACCAACGAATTCGGCTCAGCGACGCAGGCACAGTGCGGGCGAGGAGGGCCTCCTCAGCGCCAAATCTAGTGAGTGCTCTTGACACGCCTCTGTAGGGTCTCCCCCTGCTGCTTGTGCATCTTTTCTTTCTTCTTCCTGGGCTTGTTTTCTTGCCACTCTTTGCTTGTGCTTGCTGGTCACTTCCTTTTCGATGTTGAATTTTGCGAAGCTCTAAGTGGTGGGTGGCGTTTGCAGGGATTTGTCGGCATCTATCGACTCTATCCGCGTCTTTTCTGTTTTTATTTCCCTTTCTCTTTTTTGACGTGATTCGATGAAATAGCATCGAACGCCAAGAGCTCCACAATTCCTACATTTAGAAGGCGATCCACAGAGGGCCGGAATTCCGAGCGCTCGGGCATTCATGCTGCTTCAAAGCGAGCATATGGAACCGGAGGAGGATAGCAGCGCCGAGGAATTGCAGCTCAAAGAATCCAAGGTACCTATATCGCTAGGCTACTCTCCAGACATAAAAATCCTCTTTTTCCTTTGCTCCTCGATTCTTTCTTCATTCCAGCAACCTAGAGAGCAGAGATCAGGGAGAAATAATGGCTGACCCCTTGCGTTTTTTGCTCAGGAAGTTGTGCCGCTCAACACCTGGGTCCTCATCTCCAACCTCAAGCTAGCTTACAACCTCACCCGCAATTCCGACGGCTCCTTCAACCGCAACCTGGACGAATTCCTCGACCGCAAAGTCCCCGTGAGCAGCGTGGAGCGCGAAGACGACCCCGTGACCTTCATGGACGTGACCATCGACCGCACCAGCGGCATCTGGTCGCGAATTTTTATCCCCCGCGCCAGCCACAACAACAACGCAAGCTCGACGACGCACGGTACGCCAATTTTCTTCTATTTCCACGGCGGCAGCTTCGTGCACATGTCCGCTAACAGTGCAGTCTACCACACGGTATGCCAGCAGCTGGCCCGGCTGTGCCAGGCGGTAGTCATCTCGGTTAACTACCGGCGAGCTCCCGAGCACAAGTACCCGGCCGCCTACAACGACTGCTACGCAGCGCTCACCTGGCTCAAAGTCCAAGTCTTGCGCGGCGTCGCGCATGCCTGGCTTCCACGGACTGCCGATCTCGGGCGGTGCTTTTTGGTCGGGGACAGCAACGGTGGAAACATTGTCCACCATGTCGGAGTCCGAGCAGCGGAGTCGGGGGCGGAGCTCGGCCCGTTACGTGTGGCCGGACACATTCTGATTATACCAATGTTTGGTGGCAACCGGAGGACGCAGTCGGAGCTGAGATTCGACGGGCAGTACTTTGTGACGATCAAGGACAGGGATTTCTACTGGCAGTCCTTTCTTCCGGCCGGGGCGGACAGGGATCATCCGGCGTGCAACATATTCGGGCCGAGCTCCCGCAGCCTCGAGGGCGTGGTGCTGCCACCTTCGCTGGTGGCGGTGGCGGGGCTGGATATGATCAAGGACTGGCAGCTCCAGTACGTGGAGGGGATGAGGAACGCCGGCAAGGACGTGGAGCTCTTGTTCTTGGAGGAGGCGACGGTGGGCTTTTTCATCTTTCCAAACACTGGACACTTTCACAGGCTGATGGACAAGATCACGGCGTTTATCGACCGCGATGGGGACCAGCATCTAACACGAAGAACAGGAATAACTCGCAGGACAACAACGTAGGATAAGACCACTCTCGGCAAGAAGGATGGCGATGGATCTCTTTCTTCCGGACACTTTCATAGCATCAACACCAACACCAACACAAAAACACCAACAACAGCAACAGGAGGAGAAAAGGAGAGAACAGTTTGGTTTTTTCTTCTTTTTTCTTCTCGCATTTGATTGACAGACACACTTGTATTCTTTTGTGAAGAAGCGAAAGAGAGAGCTCTCTCAAGATTGTTACTTAACAACGAAACGAGAGCGATAGAGTTTCCTTTAAGCATGTATAAATACATACTCTCTTGTCTTTCACCATTTGTGATAAGCCGCCCTAGCTCAGCCGGTATAGCGCGTGGCTTTTAACCACGTGGTCGTGGGTTCGATTCCCACGGGCGGCGAGAGAAGGACGAAAGTTTCGTTAAAAGCTTTGGAACTTCTTCACACCGCGTGGTCTCCGGTGGCTTGTTCTTCTTTTGTTTTGGATCTAGACAAGGCCCCCCAAATCCTCGGCCACGCCCACAGCGCCGCGGCGCCGACAAGAGCGCCCACAATGTCTGCCACGGCGTCCTTGGCCGACGCCCCCGATGAATTCCAGACGTGGAGCTCGTCCAGCGCCTCCTTCGCTGCGCCCGCCGCCAGCGACGCCACGCACGCGATTCGGATCCGCCACGCCCTAAACCTGGAGCTGAACGCGAGCGCGGAGCCGAGCGCGAGGACGATCGCCATGCACGCCAGCAGGTGCTGCGCCTTGTCCCGCGCGAACCAGTCGTCCGCCATGACGAGAGACGAGATTTAGGGTTCTTGGCCGCGTTAAAAGGTAAAAAAAAAAGGCGGTTTTACATGGCGAGCTTTACCCTTTGCTCATGGGAGGGTAATTTCACCTTTGTGGCGAGGCCTAGCGCCTGGAGAGACCTCACCACATACCACGTCATATCAAATTGCCACCATTCTAAACCATGCCTGGCCGAATATTCGAACGCGTGGTGATTGTTATGCCACCCCTCCCCAAATGCCAACAATGCCACCCACCTGTGCAGTAAAAAACCATGTAAAAAGCACAACCATGATGGTTACAAAATTGCTTACCAGTTATTCCTCGAGAGGTCGCCGGTGTTCCACTGTTGACTCCCCCATACGTGGGCCGCGGAATTTACGGCCCAGGTTATATGGTAAACCCACACAATCCGTACTGCCTGTAAAAAAACAAAAGTTACTTTGACCAAGCAAGTAGTCCAAGTAACTTACCATGCCCCAGACAACGTACGGCACGCCACCAATGGCGTACAATATCCCGGCTAGAACGACTGGATGGATGGGGTAAGTTCTCTCCAAAAATCGGTAAAACGCGTCGCCCCTCAAATCACCCACATTGCTCGGCTCTCCGACCTTGTGGTAACATAGTTAAAAAAAGATTGAAAAGTTTTACTTTTTACCTTGTCTAGGAAAGCCTGGTTATCCAACAGCCATCCCATATGGCTGTGCCAAAACCCTTGGAGTGGAGTGTGTGGATCGCTTGCAGTGTCGCAATGTTGGTGGTGGTAGCGATGGGAGCTCACCCAGGAAATTGGATCCCCCTGCCAAGGTAAAAACCCAAAGTGAAAACCCATTTTTTACTGTGCCATTTACTACCTACTACCTACCTGCATGGCCTGAGCTCCGCAATACGCGAATGTATACTCGAGCCACTTGGGCAGCTTGAAGCTCTTGTGCGAGAGATTCCGGTGGTACGACAGGGTTATTCCGAATAAGCCCGTGGTGACGTACAGCGCCACGAACGATCCAAACGCGCCCCACGTAAAGGTGAATGGAGCAAGGAGGCAAAATCCATGGACGAGCGCCAGGAATCCCAGGTGGATGCAATCCCGCGAGCCCCATTTCCTCCCCAGAAGGAGGTTGCTCGGCCCTGGCGGTCGCGCAATCACGTCCGACAGCCAAATCCTGTGCGAGGGAAGCGAAGAAGGCGAAGAATCCACCTGGGGAGCGCCATCGCTGCCAAGAACACAAGAGATTTGCCCCAATCGGACGAGGTTTCCTCGCGTTTTCGATCTACATTGGAGCCAGAAGCTAGAAACGCCGGGGATGCCAGAGATTTGGCCTGGGAGTGGAGGATTGCTGACAAATCTGGATCTGGAGAGTTTGAGCTCTGGATTCCTGGCGCGATGGAGCTGTGGCGGGGGGCGCGAGATTGGAGACGCCCGCAAGCTGAGGACCGCCATAGAAAAAACTCTGTCTCGCGCGCTCTAAGATATTTTGCCAACGTGGCACTCTATCCACGTGGTACAATGTGAGCCTTGCCAACGTGACACGCCGTCCACGTGGCGAAAAGTGATTGCACGGAAGGATAGCCACGGGATATGGTATGGTATGGAAGAATTACATGTACAAGGAGAAACAATGTACAACATACTTTTTTAACAGCCTCTCGTGAAACGATCACGATTGTAGCTATCAAAACTGCAAAGAAAGAGTGAAAGTGTTCCTCTCGTGAGCTGCGCAAAGGAAATCAAAGAGTAGCCACGAACCTTTGAACGATTCACGCAGTTGCTCCGTGAACTTCCAGGATTAGATCCTCGAGCTCGGGAAACGCGGCCCCGAGCACCTTTTCCAAGAGGCTATACGCGAGTTGCTTGATGCAGACCTGGGACTGATAAAACAAAGGTCCGATATGGATCTTTCTAAACAAAAACTTGCTTACTTGGAGAAAACCATATATGTCTTTGGCACAGCGCATGTACTGCTTTCTTCCAATCAAACTGACCAGCGCAGTGGGAGCTTGATCTGCCAAAAAAAAAGGGAAAAATGTTGAGCTCTGGACTCAAAACAAGAGAAAAAAACAAAACTCTACGACCTTGCAAAAGTTCTCTTACAACCATCTTGCGACGAGCAGCCTCCAATTCATCTTCAAACGAGAGCTGAGGAGCAGCTTGATTATCGGCTGATAATTGGAATTTCGGGTGCTTGATTAGAAAGATACCATCCGGCCATAGAAGCTGGCAAGAGACAAGAGCGAGACACGATGAGTTCTATTTGGAAAGGACAAGGAACGGATAGTTTACCTGCTGAAGTCTTTTGATTCCACACACAATGACGTCCTCGCTCCTAAGATACTGGATTTGTGTAAGAAGCCAGTCATCGATTGCATCAGCCATTCCCAGCTGTAGCACCTGTTTCGCCATCCACACGATCTGCCGCCTGGCAGCAAACACCATGAAAATCGACACAAGTACAATGACACGGTACCTGATCCAGCCACGGCCTTCGAGCTGAAAAATTATATCTACAAGATTAAGCAAAGGTACTGTCACCTTGGGAGGATTCCACTGCAACATCGAGGCATCAGCAAAACAAGAAAAATAGAAGAGAAGTGTGGAGATACCTCAGGCTCGTCGATCATCTCGGACCCGGCAAGGGACTCTACAGGGGAATGGCCATCGGAAAAAGAAGCTTCTAGCCGTCTGTTGTGCTGCACATTATGCACTTCACTGTCCGAATGCCAGCCGGATCCATAGCCATCTTCTCCATCATCATCCGAAGGCTGACTATTTGTAGCAGCGTCGCCTACTGCATATGAAGATGGTACTGCAGCAGCATTCCACGTTTGACTTGGCTCGCTCCTTTCAATAAGCGAGCTGCTTTTTCTCGTTCCAGTGGTCCCTAACACCCCACCAGAAACTCCTTTAATTTGTCGGAACACATCATCCACAGCATCGTCGACATTGACTGGAAAAGGAAAACGTCATCGCCTGAAGAACAAATAAGGAGACATACCAGCAAGTGTTTTCATGATCGAGACGGAATCGCCAAACGCATAATTCTGCAGCTCGAAACACAATAAATATAACTTCGAACAAAAGAGTATGGCATACCCGAGATTTGGCACTAAGAAAATCCCACACTTCATGCAACTCTGCTATGCTTGGAATAGACAGCAAGTCCTACAACAGTAAATTTAAATAAAAGGAAGAACTCTGCGATAAATCTACCAACCTTCAAGTACTTGTTCAGCAAAACACAGCGCTCGCGTACAAACGCATTATCGAGGTTGGAAGATAAAAACCGTTTCGGTGGTAGGCTCAAAGTGTAATGCGGCATGTCTCGTAAACGACGATGAAGCTGCTCGAAGTTGCGATATCTGTATGAAATGACGTGAGCTAAAGAAAAAGAATCTGTAGCAGACCTTCTCATAACGACCCATGTTTGCTCTTCAACATTCGACACGGAGATAGAATACACAGCGAAAGATTTGGATCCATTTTTTTCATAATGAGCACCAAGTACCTGCAGGCTAAATGATTAAAGAACAGGCCAGCATGTCAAATGCATCCTTACCTTGCAGGATAACTTCGATTTGTAGCCCACGGTTCCACCAGGTGCTGGTTTCTTGCTCGCTTCCGAGTACTTCTCCTGATCCACCCCACCTCCACTGCTATGTGATCGTCGATGGCGATGAGTCTTTTGCATGTTTTCTTCGTGACCAGCTTCAGGAACTTCCAAAGGATGATGTATAACCCGTGAAACTGATGCCTCCTTGCTGGCCCCGCTACGCACTCCGATACTGTCCTCGCCAACAACAATAACCTTCGACTGATTCCGAGGCCTCCCGTAGTAGTCGTTATCCACGGTCACTGTCTTATCAAGGAGACTCGAGCCTTCTCTTATGTCTCGGAGTTCGGACATTCCTTCGTCGTTGTCACCAATGATCGGCACTTCTTCCGTCGCTGTGGACTGTTCCAAGCCACCACCTTTAGGCACCGTTTTCTTAGCATCCTTTCTCTTGTAATTCCGACCTTTAGCCCATAAATTGTCCAAGTGTTCAGGAGCAAGAGCTTGAGTTTTTCTCTGGTTAAACGCGTCAAGGGCATGCGCCCAGTCTCCTGAACGCGATGGATAGACGTGGTGTGCTGAATGTGTTCCGCTTTTCATTGACTGCGCTGTTAGCGAGGACGTAGAAGTGGAAACCTTTTTGCTGCTCTCTTCGTCTTCAATCTTTCCAACTTCAGACATTTCTACCCCAACGTCTGTCGGAAGCATGCCCGAATCTGTAAATTGAGAAGAATCGGCACGAACAATTTCGGCTGGCACTTTGATGCCCTTTGATAGTCGACTACGTTGCGAGATGACTAGCCAGTCAATTACCTCGTTAATTATTCTGCGTAAAGAAGGAAAAGATTCAAATAGAAATTCGATGGAGACACTAAAAAGAATTACCTTGGACATGCTAAGTTCATCACTTGACGCATTACAGCACAAGCCAGCAACTCCCGAGAAAAGCAACGCACTATTTTGCAGTTCGCTTCTTCAGGTCCCAAAACGATTGCAAGGACACCACCCATCAGTCGCTGAAGGACCTGCGAAACCAATTCTTCTGAGCAAACTTAGTTGCAAAAGCGATACACCCACCTGGATTTCCATCTCAACAGAGCTCACGGCCGGGTGAAGTTTCTTTGTTGATGCAAGGCTCTTCTTTATTTTCTCATCCCTCTCTTCGGTAGATAGAGTGCCAAGATAGTCGGCACCAATGGAAGCTTGCAGTTCTCTATAAACTTCAAGATGATTCCCAATAACATCGACAATATCCCTGCACAACAAACAGGAACGTGTCAGCACAAGTCTCAACACAAGCACGTCCTTCTTTCGTTGCTTCACCTAGTTAAAAGTGTGATAAGATTTACTTGCTTAACTCTTACTGAAACCTCACCAATGGCCCCATTGATGATGTTTTCGATTTCCTGAGGACATTCTCGGTCAGGAGTGATCATGGCGTACCAGAGGTTGGTCACAAACTCGGCCTGTTAAAAAAGGAAACAAAAGCAAAACCATGTTTTACAATGACAAAAGCATTCGTTTTTCTTAATGCTTACCACAATGCGATGAGTGAATTCTTCGAGAGCAGCTTCCACTGCTGGAGAGTCGATTTGCGATCGCCATTTGGTTGATGGCACCGAGGGAGACGAGATCAAAGGATCATTTGGTGCAAGGCGCTTGCATTGATAAATGACTGGAATAGTTTCCAAACTAGACGGCCTCCACCGGATTATCAGCTCCAGCGAGATTCTCCGAGCCACCGCCAGCAGCACAATCGCGATTGGAATGTTTACTAGCACCGAATTGCTCGTCACTGCCACGAGAAAGCCTAAAATTAAAAATCTACACCAAACACGGCGAGAAGAGAGAAGGATACTTACACGACATGCAATAGGCAATGGTCAAGACGAAGAGCACGAACAGCACCGCGCGCCTCTTTGCCTCCTCCAGGAGCCCTTCCAATGTGCTCGCCGCCGCCTTGGCCATTGCGCAATCCACACATTGCCCGGCGGAGCGCGCGCAGCTCTAGAAGCGAATCAGCCGATCGCCGCCATCGCCGTCCGCCGCTTGAGACTCTACCTGTTCTACCGCTTTGCTGCCTCGGAGCTAGAAGCCCTAATACCATTTTAAAATAATTATTAGATTTATCGAGGCTGGCAGCCACGTCATCACTTGGCATTACACGTCATAGTATATTTACCTCGTGGAGAATGTATAGTACAGGGAACCATTGGAGATGAGAGTTTCATCCCACGGGCTCTTCGATTTTTCGTTGGAGATCGTTGTCTGGGGCGGCGGCGGCGGCGGCGGCGGTGGCGGTGGTGGTGGCGGGGGACTTGGCGGCGCTGGGCTTGGCGGCGGCGGCGTGCTCTATCATTTTGAGGAGATGTTTCTCGGGAGCACTGAAGGATGGCAGCAAGAAATTGCTGTGCTCGAGCTTCTGCCGCCGCTGGTAGGACGTGGGAAGGCTAGTCTCTCGCGCGATTGGATACTCGGCTCTTCGTCTCGCAGCGCGCTCTTTCCATATCCGGCCATCCTGCCAGAAAAAACCACCAAGAACAGCAATCAAACAAAGAGAACCAGAGAAGATCCCCAGAAGCTAGCTAAAACGAGAAAACTCTAAGGAAGAACTACGAGAACTCTGACGATCTATCGATGAACTAAAGCAAAACTCGAAACTTACGTGAACGATGCATGGTTCCGGCGGAGGGCAGCGAACCGGCTTGTCATGGTCCGGAGGCTCGAGTGGATGTTCCACTGGGGCGAATTCTTCCATCACGCCCAGATCCAGCCTCGCGGCTCCAATCGCATCTTTTAAAGTCACTGCCAGTACAGTGTGTGCCTTTGTTTCCTACAAGATCGCACAAAATACTTGTTGTCAAATAAGCAAGCTACACACGACACAAAGCACAAACGCTTGGCAGCACTACTTACAGTTCCTTGCGGGAAATGGTTGTGGTGGTCCCCTGACACGCCTCGGGCAATGCGTGTGAAAACTCCCACCATTGGACGATCCGGCAGAAAGAGAGCCTCAAAACCTCCAAATCGCCCTTAGATCTAGAGTGAAATCGCGGCAACAGTGGGAGGAAATCCGGCACTGTAGCTCAAAACCTGCGTGGAAAGCACCAGATCTTGAGCGAGGCCACCGAAATTTCGCAATCCAGGCACAGCATTGCCAGAATAAGAGCTATACCTCGGCGAATTCCCAATCTTTGACGCTCGGCCAAGCGCCTATCGGCCGCAGCCGCGCGGAGGAGGAATCGATGGAAGGAAGAAGAAATCGATCGTAGCGCCTAGCCACTGCCCTGGAAGAATAGAAAAGAGAAAACACAAGCGCTCAAAAGTGCTCTGTTGTTCTTCCACAAAGAATTACCGAACCTGAGCTTCGGCGGCCCCAAGCCTAGTTGGTAGCCGTTGCTCCGTGTCTGACGCTAAAGCTTTTAACGACGCCGTTAAGTTTTAAGCTAACCGTGGAAGCTTTTCTCCTGTAAAGGCTAATCATCCATTAGCACAAAACACAGCGACTTAACCTTTGGTTTTCTATCTTTCCCGCGAGAAGCTTTCATAGCTCGCGATTTCCAGCTTCGTGAGCGCGGGAGAGATGTGATCTCTCGCGTGTTGAAAGTGCCTGTTACACACCACGCTCGCGTTCTGGACGTCTTCTCGCAGAGCAGCGATGGCGGCTTCTCGGCACAGCGATGCCAATTCAGCCCCGGTGAAGCACTCGGTAGCGCTGGCAATCTGTCCGAGATCGACGTCGGGAGCGAGAGCCATCTTTTTGGTGTGGACGAGCAGGATTTCTAACCTTTCCGAAGCATCTGGAGGTGGAACATAGATCACCTGGAAGACAAAGATGAAAGTGTAAGATGAAACAGTGACGAACTGTGCCTCTGCTCACTTACACGATCGAAACGCCCCGGCCTTAACAAAGCCGAGTCTATAGCTGACGGTCGATTTGTGGCTCCTACGACGAGGACACCCTGCATAAGCCGGATTTAGTCACAAAGTAGGATACAAAGTAATCCCATGCCTGCAGTGTTTCAAGTCCATCAATCTCTGTCAACACTGTCGATAGTAGTCTTTCGCCAACCGAGTGCCCATCTTTGGAGTTATCTTCTCTGCCAATCTTGAAAATATAAGAAACGAACAAGGAATGAGTGATGGACGGACTTACCGGCTGGACGCGATGGCGTCCACCTCGTCGAAGAAGATCATGCTTGGCTTTGCCACTCGAGCCAAACGAAATGTGTCGCGCAAAAGTGCTTCGCCTTCTCCGACGTACATGGAGAACATTTCGGCTCCACTGTGTTAATGACATTAGAAACAAAAACCCGCTCAACGTTTAAAAACTTGACCCGGACCTTAATGAGAAAAGAGTAGCTTGTGCAGCGTGAGCGACGGCCTTGACAAGTGTAGTCTTCGAGCATCCAGGTGGTCCGTGCAATAGAACTCCACGATCGGCGCGCAGTCCTAGCCTCTGGAAAGCGACGGAATGTTTAATTGGCCACTCCACAGACTGTTGAAGCTTTTTCTGCAAAAGAACAAGAACAGTAAAACCATCAGGAGAAACAAAGGACAAGACAAGAGAGGATGAACCTTCACATCTTGCAAGCCACCAATTTCATCCCACGACACTTTCGGAACGTCTGCTGCAACGCCCCTCACAACACTTGGACCAACTTTCGTCCGAGCACTGTCCCAATCTTTGGAAGTAACAAGCTTCTCGTCTTCTTTGCTGCCATTCTTCAATGATCTCCGGAGAGCTGCCATTGCAGCTTCTCGACACAGAGCTTCCAGGTCGGCGCCCACGTAGCCACTACATCGATCTGCAAGAGCTTCGAGGTCGACACTGCTGTCCATAGGAATGTTTTGCGCGTAAAGCTGTATGAAGCAAAAATAACAAACAAAATCAATGTGGGAAAACCACAGAAGACTTACGTTCAAGATTTGAAACCGTTCGCTCGCGTTTGGCGCGTTCACCAGAATTTCCTTATCGAAACGGCCTGGTCTTCGAAGTGATGGATCGACTGCATTCACTCTAACGTAATATCAAATCATAAAACCATCTTGGGAAGGCACGTAATATAGTTCACCTGTTCGTTGCAGCGACGACGAACACTTTAGAGGACTCTTCGCTAGATTTTGCAACACCGTCCATTAGAGTGTTCAGCTGCGCGACCAATCGCGATTCCTGCTCTCGCCTTGCAAGGGAGAAACCGAGAATTAATTGTCACCTTTTTTCTCGCAGACATGGTTACCTTGCATCACGGCGGGGACAAAGAGTATCAATCTCATCAATAAAGATAATCGCTGGAGAGCCATTCTCCGCATGCTTTCCAGCCTCAGAGAAAGCATCCCTGAGAACTCGCTCACTCTCTCCAGCGTAAGCCTTGTGTACGGAGCCTGCACTGTGAGAAACTAAGAAAAAAACCCTAGAAAACACTAAGAAAATGCCCACCTGAGTGATATAAGATGAGCGTTACATTCCTCGGCAATAGCACGGACAAGAGTCGTCTGCATTGTCAGATCAATCGACCAGAAAGAAAGAAAAAACGCGAGTGTAACGCATACCTTTCCAGTTCCCGGAGGCCCGTGAAGAAGAAGACCCCTAGACCACTAGAAATTTCACTCAATCAGCTAGATTCCACTGTGGAAACACTACCTTGAGGCCGATCGACGAGGCTTCAGCCGAGAATCTCACAGGCCACACGACGAGCTCGCGCAGCGCTTGCAATGCCGCCGGCAATCCCGCAATCCTCTGCTCGGCATTCTTTGTCGCCATGAACAGCGAAGAACCCTAAAACCCAAAAATGGCAAGGTTTAAGATCGGACGGCCGAGATGAAATGCTAGTCTCTTATCTCGTGCCAGGGTTTTTTAGGAGCGCCTTAATCTTTTTCGCAGGCGTCCAGGTATGCGCTCGCTTCTTCTCTTTCTCTCTCTCTCTCGATCGATCAAGATACCTAGATCGATCTTTCCAGCGCCTTGTTGAAATCGCCGCTTCTTTCTTGGCGCCAGACACAATGGCGGGCTTTGGAAAAGGCGATGACGATGTCTTCTTGGATCTTGGTCACCCGGTCGTGAATCGCTCCGTGGAGGCGTTTCTCAAGGCCGGCGCCGTGAGTCTTTGCGAAATCTCCCTTTCTTGGTCGCCTCTGATCATCGATTCTTTGTCAGGTCGGCCTCGTCCACGCGACCTCTCAGATTGCTGCAAGGGAAGCGGCGGATTTCGTGTCTACGAGCTTGAATTCTGGTATGCTTCTCGTATCGCTCCAAATCGATCGATAATTTTTTCCTTTTTGCGTTTCTAGACAAGAAGTCTTCGAAGTGCCCGTTGCAGCTGGAAGAGGCGGTATGATCTATACAAAAGAATACATTATCTTTGGGATGATTCTCATTACTTTCTTTGTTGTTGTTCCTGGTTTAGGCGTTTACCGTCGGGAAGCAAGCTGTGCAGTGGGGTAAGCTCTCCTTTTTTCTTTATCTTTTAACTATAAACTACTGTGTCTCTGACTTGATAGGCCTGGCCTCTGGAATCTATTCGAGCGCCACGATCAGCTTGAAGGAAGCCCGTGGTGTTCACGACTGGGTACGTATTTTAAGTTTTCCTCCTGGATGTTCATGATTGAAAGATTGATTGATGGATGTTCTCTTTTTCGTGGCATGATCGCTCGAGCGCAGAAGAACGCCATGTTTGGAGGAGCACTGGCTGGAGCCGCTGTGTCCCTGACGGAGCCCAATCCTCGCGCCGAGGCTGTGGTGAGCGGTGCTCTAACGGGAGGGGCGGTTGCAATCGCTGCGGATTTCATCGAGAAGCTCATCTAAGTGATCGATTCTAGAAGCGCTCTCTTGTCAGATAAGCATTTTTTTAGATAAAGTCTGGTTTCTAAGCTTTTCGCTTTGACATGTTTTGCTAACGATATCCGTTTTGAGGGAACTTCACAATAGGATGTCCAATGTCTGTTCCCAGAGAGACCAGAGGAACGCAATTCCCCAATAGTTTACATTGCGGATGCTAGCTCCAACCAGGATTCCAGAGTGGAAATTGATCTTGGAATCCATACTGGCCGCGGTCGTGATAGATGTATGTCGTTTTGCCAATATTTTCCCATTTGTCCAAAGTTTCCAACCTGGGGAGTTTGTTTGAGGATGAGAGCAAACAAGCCTGAGAGTGGCAGACCAAATATATCCGAAAAGCAGGGCTTTACAGCCTTGAAATTTAAATTTAAATTTAAATAATGTGCAACAATGTAAAAGAATGAACTTCAAACATTTTTAGGGAATGTTTTTCATCCAGTCTTCTCTATGCCTCCATCACTGATAACAATGGCAACAGGTTTTCGAGCAACTCTTAGACAGAAACTTCAACTCTAGATCGTGCCAACGAGTTGATTCAGTTAGACAAGGACCATGATCTAGCATTGTTACGAATCTTGCAGTTAACATTAACCCATGCTAGACAACGAGGTGAGACGTTCTTTCCTGGTGATCTCGTTTGGCATTTGGATGTGGTGAGTTATCACTGAGTGAAGTTTCAACCACCTTAAACTGGCCTATTCCAAGTGTAAGAAAGATGTTAAAGAAAGCTTTTTCTTAGTGCATAATTAAACTTCTTATTGTTTTGAGTTTCTTTTATAACCCCTTACAAATCATATTTTAATCTAAAACACATCACTATCATTCCTCTCTCTTCTTCTTTCTATTTTACTTATCAATAGGTGATATCATGTTTAAATACCACAAGCCTCGGAAAAACGTTTGATCAAAGATTTCATACTGTCATCTATGTCTACTCGGGTGTCCTGGTTAGAGCATTTATCATACGTACACACATACATACACATGGCCTCAAGCCTCTCGTTTCTTGCCAGCTACAGTGTCAAGAGCTCTTTATATCTCTCGAAAGTCTCAACAGCTACTCCACTAATGTTGTTGAAGAGGACTCTTTCTCGAGCTCTAGTGAATCCAGTATCCAAAAGACCGTTAGTCTCAAACTTAGGGATCACATCCTAAGCGAACACTCTCGTGGTCAGTGAACTGGACTCTGGAACGTACCATGGTGTCACCACGGAAGTAAACGAGAAACTTTCAGCTTTCCACAGAGTGGATTATACACTTGTGTCTTTCACTGCTGTTCAAGCTCCCATCACCGTTCGCTGAAGCTCTGATTGGTATTGTCTGTAAATTCTCCGAGTCTCGCCGCTTTTAAAGAACTCTTGAAATAAATAAATAAATACAAACCTCTCATACATGAAGATGATCAGCTATGGAAGCCTTGAGTGACGGTGAGACTGATTTCTCTCCCAAGTAAACATCGAAGAGTCTTGATGCAAAGAATCCAGAGACAAACGTCGAGTTTGGAGTCGCAGGAGTTTCGCCATCTGATACTCCAACCTACAAAATCACTCCAAATTTCTTGCGCTGGAACTTACCAAGCAAAAACTTACGTAGAGAGTATCGGGTTGGATCCAAGTGAAGTAGACTGTTGTACCTTTTTTCAGCTTCCGGTTCTGGAAGAGCTTCCCAAATTCGGAAAGGATTTTCTCGCCCTCGGGTGATGATTTTAGCCGAGGCTTGAGTTCGTCATTCAAGGCTGACGAGAAAAGTGCACCACTGACGTCACGCGCAAGCTTGACCACCAGGCCCTTCTCAAATGCTCCTGCAAAAGTTTGAGTGTGCGCTTTCCATGGACAAACAAAAGAATAAAAGGCCAACCTTCGACCAAAAAGTTCTTGTCCCAGTCGTTTGGGAGCTGTTCCTTGTTCGCATAAAATCCCACTGCATAGGCTTTCACAGCAACAAAGGCAATCTTCTTTTCCCTGACTCCTGCGTTCAAGAGCATGGTAAAACTCACAGAAACAAAATCAAACCAAAATATGGAGAGCTCACCGAGGCCGAGAAGAGACAACTCACAAGACGCTCCAGGGAGTTTTTCGAGATTGGAAAATCCAAATCCTGTACTGGGCTCGACTTGTACAGTGGAGCGACCTGGAAGAAGAAAACCACAATAAAAACTTTAGTAGAAAACAAGCAAGCAAGCAACTTACCAGTAGCCGATCTTGGGTAAGACGAGGAAGACTTGAGCTCCTCGGCAAAAGCAGGCCTTGCAAAGAATGGTCGGTAGTAGCGACGCCTGGAAAACGAAGAAGAACAAGATAAAGGCGCTCCACCTGTGCTTGAGCTATATGGTGATTTGGGTGGCGGCGACGCGTGGAGGAGCAATCCAGCTCCAGCCAGCACGGAGGAAGCCACCATAAACTTGAGCATTTTCGTAGGGCTAGACTAGAGCCAACTTTCTCATTCTTTTTATTTCAGCTACACCACCGAGACAAACAAAACGCAGGATATTCTTACCAGTTATCTAGAGATCGTCTCAAAAGATCCAACTGATAAACGAAAGCAAACTTCTTCTCGAGAAAAAAAAAAAAAGAGAAGATCCATACCAGTTAGTGGAGAGCAAGCACGTCGAAAATCACGTAGCGATTGCGAACGGTGGCTTTGCAAACAATAGCTGCGAAAAAAAAAAGAGAGCAAAAGATGAGAAGGAAAAAAACAATTTTTCTTTACCTCTCTATGGAGCTCCACCATAGCCACCACCTCCAGGCGTGAGAATCCTCAGCACCTCCCCAGCCTCCACACGCACAGTGTTCTTCCCTCCAAGGTTGACACACCTCCCATCCTTCCTCAGCACCAAGTTCACCCCGCGAGCTCCATTCCCTCCGCCGCACAGCCCCCGCGGAGCATGCACTCTCCTCTCGGACAAAACACTCACCGTCACGCCCCTCCGGAACTCGATCTCACGCACCACTCCATCGCCACCCCGAAACTCTCCACTACCTCCACTCCCCTCCCTCAATCCAAATCCCCGCAGCAGCACCGGATACCGCTGCTCGAAAATTTCCGCGTCGGTCATCCTGGTGTTGGTCATATGACACTGGACGCCGCTGCTTCCACTCCAACCCGGCCCGGCTCCACTTCCACCTGCGATCGTCTCGTAGTATCCAAAGCTCTCGTCTCCAAACGTGAGGTTGTTCATGCATCCTTGCGAGCACGCACACGCCTCGAAGGCCGAGAGAACCACGTCCGTCACCCTCTGCGACGTCAAAACGTTGCCTCCCACCACCGCGGCTTTGTCACTGGGCGATAGAAACGATCCTTTCGGGATGGCGATGGAGACCGGAGCTAGACACCCCTGGTTCAAGGGAATGTCCACGTCCACCAGGCAGCGCAGGCAGTAGATCACCGCGGCGGCGGTCACGGCCTCGGGAGCGTTCCAGTTTCCATAAACTTCCGGACTGGTTCCAGCGAAGTCGAAGCGTGCTTGGCCGAGCTTGGAGTCGATGGTGAGCTCCAGCTTGATCGTGGAGCCGTCGTCCATGTAGTCCTCGGCCTCGAGCACCACCAGCGAGTGATCGTGATCCTCTCTTCGCTTGTGTGAGTGTTTCGCCGCCACGGACTTTAGCATCTCGCGAACCGCGGCCTCGGCGTTGGCCTGGACGTGTCCCATGTACGCTTGCACGACTTCCAGTCCATACTCGTCGATAAGCTCGGCTATGAGCCCGATTCCTCGCTGGTTTGCCGCAACCTGTGCTCGCAAGTCGGAGAGGTTGTCCTCAAGTTTTCTCGTCCCGGGGATGAGAGTATCCGTCTCTCCGTCGTCGAGAGTCTTCGCCTTGAGGATCTTGACAATGCCATCTTCCTGAAATACGCCTCCTTCCACCAGCTTGAACGCTTTGATCGCCGCTCCCTCCTCCCGGATCGTCTTCGAGAAAGGTGGCATGCTTCCGGGGGTGATCCCACCGATCTCTGCGTGGTGTCCGCGGCTGGCGACGAAGAAGATGATCTTGCCATCTCGGAAAACCGGGGTGACGACGGTAATGTCTGGAAGATGGCTTCCACCGGCGGCTGGATGGTTTGTGACGAGCACGTCGCCTTCTCGCAAGTTGTCACGCCAGAACTCGAGCTGCCATTGTACCGTGCTGGACATGGCTCCCAGGTGCACGGGTACGTGTGGAGCGTTTGCAACCAGGCCCCCCGTTGGACTGAAGAGAGCGCATGAGAAATCCAGCCTCTCCTTGATGTTTGTGGAGATGGAAGTTCGCTGGAGTGTTCTTCCCATCTGCTCGGCGATTCCCATGAACCTGTTGTTGAAGATGGAGAGCTGGATCACGTCGAGCTTCGTATCAACTTTGGGTGATGGATGATCATCAGAGCTTGCTGCGCTCGTCCCGACCTCTATCTTGATATTTCCATGCTTTGTGATGAAGGCTTTGCTGTTCGGCTCCACGACGATGGTGCTGTTCCCATTCATGACGATGCAAGGCCCTGGCAGCTCGTGACCATAGCCAAGCTTCTCTAGCAAGTATACTCGAGTGTCGTGCCAGCCGGTTCCAAAGTAAACTCTGTGCTTCCTATCCTCCGCTAGAGGATCGCCACTGTCAGCTTTGTCCAGAAGCAAAGGCTTCAAAATGTTGCTCATCCCGGTACCGCGAACTCTTACGTCGCTGATGAGGATCTTCCGGTTGAGCAGCTCGAATCCATACTCCCGACGAAACTCGCGGACGAAGGCCTTTCCAAAGTCCCCGTCCTCGGGCTCGGCGATCATGATGGTCGTGTCGGTGCCTTCGTATCGCAAGTTGAGGAACAAGTCGGTGGAGATATCCTGGTCGCGAAAGTTTTGAGCCTTGAGCTCCCGAGTTACGTGCTGAGCTAAAGCTCGAGCTCGTTTGGAGACCTCGGCCATGACTTCCAGTCCGTAAGTAGCAGCGTAAGGCTCCTGTGCGTCTTCCACAACGTCCGCAAGTCCCATGCCATAGGCACTCAAGATCCCGCAGTACCTGTGCACCACAACCTCACGTATTCCCAGAGCTTTGGCGATGGCGCAAGCGTGCTGCGGCCCCGCTCCTCCAAAGCAAGCCAACGCGTGCTGGCTCGTCTCGTATCCTTTCATCTCCGTAAGCTGGCGGATCGGCCGACACATCGCTTCGTTCGCTACGTCGAGAAATCCCAGCGCCACCTGCTCGATGCTCATCTCCACCGAGCTCTCGTCCGCTTGCCGCCGGTACTCGTTCACCTCGTCCGCCAGAGTTTTGAAAGCCACCTTCGCGGCTTCCAGATCGAGCGGCTCGTCCTCGCGAGGCCCAAAGATGGATGGAAAGTAGTCCGGGATCACCCGGCCGAGCACCAAGTTGGCGTCCGTGACCGAAAGTTGGCCACCTTTCCTGTAGCACACAGGTCCCGGATGAGCTCCAACGGACTCGGGGCCAACCTTGAAAACACCAACTTGGAACTTGAGCTTGGAGCCGCCTCCGGCAGCCACGGTGTTGATATCCAACTGTGGAGCTTGGATGATCACTCCGGCGGTCTGTGTCTCCAAAACTTGCTCGTAGTGTCCGGCATATCGGCTCACGTCCGTGGAAGTTCCTCCCATGTCGAAGCCGATCAAGGGCCGGTGAGTCTCCAGTCCGAAAGTAGTTTTCGCGTAGCCGACCACTCCTCCAGCCGGGCCCGAGAGGATGGCCTTGTGCCCCGAGAACCGGCTCTCCGGAGTGAGTCCTCCATCGGACTGCATGAACGAGACGATAACTTTGTCGAGACCATCGTCGAAACCGGAGAGGAATCCAGCCAAGTAGTCCTTGATCACGGGAGTGAGGTACGCGTCCACTGTCGCAGTGTGGCCTCGAGGAACAGCACGAACCATTGGAACCAATGCCGAGGACAGCGAAACTTGCTTGAAACCCATCGACTTGGCCAGCCTCTCCACTTGCTGCTCGTGCCTTGGGAAGATATAGGAGTGTAGAAACACCACCGCCAAGCTCTGGATCCCTCGCTCGAGCAGCCCCTCCAGCGATGGCCTCAGAGCTTCCAGATCCAGAGGCTTGAAAATCTCCACGAGCTCTCCGGAGATCCCTTGCACGACTTCCACTTTCTCGTCGGCTAGAGCATCGTTTTCCAGCGCCAGCCTCACTCGCTCCTCCGCTTCCACCACTTCTTCATACAAAGGTGACGGCTTGGAGGCCGTGAGATCAAAAATACTCGGCCGTGCTTGGTTTCCAATCCGGAGGAGATCTCGAAAGCCTTTGGTGACACACAGCGCAGTTCTTTCTCCCTTCCTCTCGAGCAAAGCGTTTGTAGCCACTGTCGTTCCCATGCGGATCCAGTCGATGTTCTCGGTGGGGATTTTCTCCGACCTGGGGATCTTTTTTCCTGTGAACTCCTCGAGAATTCTCCGGATTCCTTCCCTGGGAGCGTCGTCATAGTTGCCCGGATCCACCGAGAGGAGCTTTATCGCCTTGAAACCACACTCACCGGGAACTTCCGCGTAGACGTCGGTGAAAGTTCCACCCCTGTCAATGCAAAACCGGAAGTGTCTCGAGCTCCGGTTTTCGAGGAGAGTGGCATTTCTTTCGCTGGGATCTTGGTCCATCTCAAATGCGATCACAGTTACCTGTGAAAAAAACAAACACAATGGGTGACGATAGAAAAGAGTGATAAAACACTCGAGAAGAGAATCTAAGCTTCAATGTTGATCTATCAAAAAGGAAAATGGCCTGTGCTGCTCGCTAAACCCTACACAGCTACAGGAATCTCACTGCTCGGAGAGAAAAATTTCATACCTGGGTCGATTGGTATCAATCCTCGGCGCCACAAGGAGGGTTCCCACAACGAGGAGAGAATCGAAGCTTACACCTAGCGATGCGAATGACACGGGTTTAGGAGAATAATTACGTGCTGGTCTTAGTTTCAGGTACTAGTCCGTAAGGGCATGGGATCGAATCCCATTCCATAACATAAAATTAATATGTATTTAAATTAAAATTATAAGTTATAATTAATTAGTACAAAGATTTCATAGAGCTTCTTCTTGCCAATCCAGCAACAAGGGATGAACATTGGAAGGGAGTCGATCCGCTAATCTTGGAGGCGAGAATGGATAAAAATCATGATTTTTATATTGATGTTGGTGATTTGAAGTATCATCAAGTTTTTAACTGTTTTCTCTTATTTCTATAACATTGATTAAGACGACGAATGAATCACTTCCTATCACTCCCTATTTCACTTTTCTTGAAATGAGCAGGATACTTGTTGATGTTCAAATGATCTGCCCCATGCAATGCTGCTTGTTTAAGGGACACCACAATCACAGTCAGATCGTCTCGTCTTTCAAAAGAACTTCTCGGTTTGTTCCTCAATACTTCCATATCGATACCCACAGCTTTCTCTACCGCTTCCTTGTCATCTTCTTTAATGGCCTTGCTGATCTTCTCACATCTGGTATCGAAATAGTCACTCCACACCCCATCTGAGTTCACTATCAAGAACTCGCAGTCTTTCGAGATGTCAACCTCGACAATATCAGGCGCAGCAGAAACAATCTGTTCCTCCTGAGGAAGCGTGTTGTTCATCTTAAAATGAAGATCTCCTATTGCCCTCGACATGTTGAGCGTACCCGGATCTCCTAAAAGCGACTCTATGGCCACCCTTCCCTGCAATGCCTGTCCCCCCGCTCTCCGGATCCTCGCTGATTCCTCTGGCGTAGATGGCCAATGATCGGTGGTCAAGTGGATCAGTTTCTTGTTGCTATACAGGCTGCAGCGACAATCCCCCGCACTCGCGATGAACACCTTCTTTTCAAGCACGAGCGCAACTACTGCACAGGTTCCAGGGCTGGCGTGCACGTAATAAACAGGATGGTTCTCGGGCCATACCATCTGCACCCCTAGTCCATGCTCCTCAGTGAGAACAATAGTATCGTCGTGCACTGGGGGCTCCTTTGCCAGATTCTGGATCTCTTGCAGCCCAGCTTGGCTCCTCATTAGCCTGTCCATCTGCAGGAACACTTCCTTGAGGCTCTGGGCATACTCGCCTCTTTGGAAACACTCGTTCTGAGTCAAGTACTTGAACATGTGTTTTGCGCAGAACCGAGATGCCGCTGATCCATGATGGCCATCAAATACACCAAAAAGAGATACACTTGGGGTGGCAGCCACTGCATATGTATCCTCTATGTCACAACCTTCAACTTTCCTCATTCCTTGGCTTGCAAATACGTACGCATGTGTGAGTTTGTCTTCCTTCTCATCCCGCTCAACGCGATACCTCTCTAGCAACCTGACATAATGCTTCATGGAGCGAAATTTGCACAAGCTGAACTCTCCATGCTCCCGGAGAACATTTAATCCATCCTCGACCCTTAACCCATCAGCTTTACAAGCATCTAGGACTTCTCTGACTCTAACTCTCCCATCAAATAAAGGGAAAGTATACTTGTCTCCAAAGCCGACGGCAAACGTGACGGCTTCGATTACCCGATACGTCTTCCCAGGAGTAAAGATATTAGTGCTAAGCTCATCGCCTGGTGACTTGCCCATTTCAAGCTTTTTGAGGCTGCCATCATCCTTCCACATTAGAACTCCAGCTCCAAACTCCCTCAGTACCTTGGAGACGTTAACCCGCCCTTCATGCAAAGGAATTCCAAGACTGCGTGCGCCATTGCTGAAAATTACCTCCATATCCCTAGAGAGAATTCGAGAAACCTTCATTATAAATAGACTGCTATATCCTTAATTTATCGGATCGTGATACCAAAGAGGAACACTCATGGTTGGAACGGACGGTTCCGACGTAGACGCATGAGACTTGCGTTCCTCAACCCTCTTGCCTACAGAATGTCATGACTTATATCGCTAGTATGTTGTTGGAGAGGGCTCTCGAGCTCTGGGAGAACTCCTGAAATAAATAAATACGAACCTCTTGGAACCTTGAGTGCTTTCTCTCCCAAGTAAACATCAAAGAGTCTCGATGCAAAAATTTCAGATACAAACGTAGAGTTTGAAGTGGCAGGGATACTCCAACCGCGCTGGAACATACACTTACGTGGATATCAGGTTGGATCCAAGTCAAGTAGACGGTTGTGCGAGGAGCTCCCCAAATTCGGAGAGGATTTGGGTGATGACTGCTTGAGTTCGTCATTCTGACGAGAAGAGTGCCCTTGACCACCATGCCCTTCTCAAATGCTCCTGCAAAAGTTTTTCCAAAGTCCGGAATCCGGACAAACAAAATAATAGAAGGCCAACCATCGTTCTTGCCCGAGTCGTTTGGGAGTTTTCCTTGTTCACATAAAATCCTAGGCTTTCAAGGAAATCTTTATTCCATCAAACCCAGAGCTTTCCCGTCACTCCCCGAGGCCGAGCAAAACTAATAAAAAAGACCAACATCCCCATGTGAAATTTAATATAATTTTTCTTGTGCCATGCGAATTCAGTTGATGTTCTCGGTGGGGATTTTCTCCGACCTGAAGATCTTCAGATCCACCAATAGAAGTTTTATCGCCTTTAAACCGGGAACTTAGGTGAAAGTTCCAGCCCAGTCAATGGAAAACGGAGCTAGGACGTTGGCATTTCACTCTCACTCTCGATCGAGGAGAGTGGCATTTTTTTCGCTGAGATCAGCTAGCTGTGGAAACATACAATGGGTGATGATAGAAAAGAATGATACATGATCGAACGAGAAGAGAATCTAAGCTAAAGAATGGAAAGACATTGGGACATTATAAAGTTTTATATCCTATAGTATTCATTCTCAACCACACATTCCTTATCCCGTTGAACTCCACAATAAAGAGCTTCTCATAGAACTTCTTGCAGATCATTGCTCAAAAGATTGAAAGATGGCAGGAGTTCTAGTAGCAACAAGGTGGCAAGACATCCAAGGCATGAACAATTGGAAGGGAGTGATCGATCCCCTCCACCCGGATTTGCGAGCTGCCGGCATTCGCTATGGTGAGTTTGTAGAGGCAGTGTACGATGCAATCGACATGGAGGTCGAGTCCGAGTTCATATACTACTCCCTTTACGGCAAATCAGATCTCTTCCCCAACGTTGGGGTCACCAGCGATTACAAAATCACTCGCTATCTCTACTCCACTCTCGTCGTTGAAGGCTGGAGGACTGCCTTCGATGGCCTCCACAAGAGATCATCGACGACCTGGATTGGCTACATTGCAGTCTCGAGCGACCAGGAAACCCGAAAACTCGGCCGTAGAGACGTCGCGGTCATCCTCCGCGGGACCAAAGCCTCCGATGAATGGTACGTGAACAGCGAGTTTATGATGAAGGAGCTCAAGCTCCTGGGGCTGGAGAAGCCGCTTCCCAGGGTCGTGGAGGGATTTCTGAGCATGTACACTGCCTCGGACGCTTCCAAGATGTTTGGAGACTCGAGCTTAAGAGACCAGATCTTCAAGGAGGTGAACAAGCTCGTAGAAGTGGATTACAAGGACGAAGACATGAGTATCACTTTTGTGGGTCACAGCATGGGGGCCGGAATGGCACCACTCGCAGCAGCGGACTATGGATTCAACAAGCCGCGAATCGCCGAAGGAAGAACAGTCATGGTGACGGCGTTTGTGTATGGAGCTCCAAAGACCGGCGATGGTGAGTTTAAGAAGCGGGCCGAGGAGTCGTGCAAGATCATCCGGGTTGTGAGCACCGGCGACATCGTCACGCTCATCCCACCGGTATCGTTGACTCCACCGGGGATATACCAGCACGTTGGCGTTGAATGGAGGGTTGACTGGTCATCGTCACCGTACGTCCAGGATCTGGGTTTTGGGATGCGTTGCCACAACTTGGAGCTCTACTTGCATTGCATTGCCGGGCAGAAGAGATCTCCTATCAAGGCTGCTATGAGCGGCAGCTTTATTGCAGCTCCAATGATCCAGGAGTCTAGAAGTTTGGCTTCCATGCTTGAGGTGAAGTCTGAGATTCCGGAATCGTTCATGGAGCTGTTCAAGGACGAGCCCGAGACAGTGCATGAGTTTGTGGGCGAGCACTCTGCAGTTTACAAGACCTCCAGGCTGCTCAAGCAGACTGATCCAGCATCGTCGTCGAGCAGGTCGCGGAAGCGGTCGAGGCGAGATATGGAGAGCTGGATGATGAATGGTGATGAGAATGGAGCAATGAACGAGACGAGATCATCGGCCGGGTTTGAGCTGGTGGTACCACGGGACTACACGTTGATGAACAAATCAGATGACTTGGTGATCAAGGAGCTCAAGATTCCAACATCCTGGTGGGTGCATGGTTTTAAGAACATGAAGAAACTATCGGATGGCAAATGGATTCCTCGCCATATGTGGCCTCCAAGAGAGATTCCAAGTGAAGAAAATCCAGAGTTTAACTAAAGAGTTGTGTAAAATACCAGGAAAAACGAGTGAACAAATAGCTACAATTTCTGTAATCTTGACTTGGAATATCCATTCTAGAAAACAGTGTAACACACTAACAAACAGAGAACACGAAGCATATCACAAGCAAACATCACATATTATAAGAGGAATCTAAGACGTGAGAATTCTGGCAAAAAAAATGTCAATGCTTCTTTCTCGTTTGAACAGCAAGTCTAGCATCGGTAGCAAATGGAGAATCCTGGATTGTCATGGACTATGCCCACACCTCCATGCAAATTTCTTTGCGTTTCAATCTTCCAAGATCTCCAAGTTGGCTGCTGCAACACAAAAACTACTCTACGAACTTGGACACATGCTCGCAGATGTGGTTCACAACGTCTATTGATGGCACCACTCGTCCCCCAGTTTCAGATGAAAAGCTTATGTCTATCAGCAAATGCAAGCTGAAGATTGTGAAAACAGAGGGATCAGCAAATGACCAAATTTATTAGAAGTGGGAAAGGGCTTTATCTCAAGAACAATGTAGGTTAGAGTGATAAGTTTTCAATGCTCACAAACAAGGGGAATTGTGGGATCTTTGGTTGGTGCGAAATTGTGTCCACATGGTATTATTAATAATTAGAATTTTTGTTATTGACTACTATATCTCCCTTATTTGATTTGAGATTGGATATGTATAAAATTGTTTTCAGATAATATTCTATTTTCCAGATGTACATATCTAAATCTTAAAAATGTGGTAAATGTGGTTTAAGTTTCAGAATTGATCTCAATGGTGAAAGAGAGATCAAGTGAAGGTTTTTTGAAAGTATAGAATATCATTCTAGCACATAGATACAAAATGCAAAAAGTAGTATATCTTCAACCAAACATTAATAGATATTAATATTGATATATGAATGTATGGATATAAAAATAGAATATAGAGATATGCATATCAATTATCCCAAAAACCCTATATATAGGAACAAGTGGTCCTAAACCAATCTAACGACTATCAAAATTCTATTATGCTAATATTAGTACACCTCACAATGATGAAAGATAATTAGGGTTTTCTAGTGGATGGGCTAAGATCTAAAAGAACATCAAAAGGAGGCATCAGTGAGTTTATAGGTAGTGTTAGTTGTTTTTAATCCCTTTGTACAATGTGTTTTAATTGTTGCATATGCATAATTTTTGGAGGATTGGTCTGTTAAATATCATGCCAAACCTTATAAACTTGCAATCCAACTTGCCATAACACTCAATACGGTCCCTTCCACTGAGCAAGGAGCCCCTTAGACAAACCATATACTATAAAATTGGGAAAATAGACTAGCACTAAGTCATTTATATTGTACTTCGCAGGTGAACAATGATAGGAGTTATAACACCATTGTTGTCCCATTTGTATGTGGCCAAGGTATTTGGCAGATGCTTGGACTAATGAAAAAATACTTGTCAAATATTGATCATAAATGGTAGTTAATGACAATTGCAAAAGTAAACTTAACTCTGTTGGTAGTACCAAATTATGACCATATAAAAGTTCATATAGTAAAACACCAATAAAACTCTGCACCCCTATGATATATGCATATTGAAGAGACAATAAATAACCATTACAATCTAAATATTGAAAATTTAAGTATTTTGCAATCTTTAAAGGCTTGAACAAAATGTTCTACTAAACCATTTGACTGCGGATAATAAACACTCATAAAAGTGTGGTGTATCCCTAACTGAAATGTTATGATATGAAATGCCTTAACCATAAATGCGAGACTATTATCTGAAAAAATTCATTCTAAATAGGAATGTTAGAATATTACTTGATTGAGGAGGAAGTATCTAACAACAATTGCAGACGCATTAGTAAGCATTTCAACTTCCACCAAGTGAGTGAAGTAGTCAATAATAATATATTCATTGTCAACAGTTGATTGTGGAAAAGGCCCCATCAAATCAAACACTACCAACTCAAATAAATAGGAAATTGTAATTGATTTCAACCATCATTTTACAGCACGAGGGGGAGTAATATAAACCCTAAACCAAACATAGTTACGCACATACCAAGTAACATCATGTCGCATCTTCAACCAATAGAAAGATCTACGCAACTTCTTAGTCACATGACAATGTCTCATATGCCTGCTTAGAATAAAAGAATCATGGTAAGCGTGGAATAAAAATCAAATGCACCACTAGTCATAAATGATTATTAGGATCTATCCTCATAAAATAAAGAAAGTCATCCTTAAGGCGATATCAAGAATGTAAATGCTAAAATAACAAGTCATCAACAAGTGATTTAAGATTTTAAAACACATTGCAAAGCCTTTGGATTTATGGCTCAACCTTTGAGCCTTACAAACCTCATCCAAAGAAGGTAAATCTTACTTCACACCTTGTAGACACTCAACATCAAGTATAACAACTTTTGATAACACGGAATTTTTGTCCAAAAAATCTATAGATATTGGAATAATAGGCTAGTCAGAAACATAATAAAAGAACAAATAAGGAAAAAGAGCTTGAGAAAGGGCATCAATATTAGCCATAGAACTTTTTAGGTGATGAACAATATCGAAATCATATATTTAAAGTTTCAAAGCCCATCGAATAGTATAACCAATTAAACTCTTCTACTTTAATAACAAAGTAACTATAACATAATCACCTTTTAATAATGTCTAAGAACTATATAAATAAGCATGAAGTTTTTTAAAACCCCAAACTACTATTAAACACTCATTCTATATTATGGAGTAATTCATCTCTTTTGATTGTAATATATAACTAATGTATGTAATAGGGTGGTATTGACCAGACACACTCAAGTTCTTTTGCATCAACACACCTCCAAAATCTATATCAAAAGCATCCATGTGCAAAATAAAAGGTCGAGTGTAGTTAAAATATGTCAAAACTGAAGGAGTTGTCAATAACTCTTTGAGATTCGTAAACACCCATTCATAATCCATAGATCAAATGAAAGACAACTTTGACAACTTTAACAATACTTGCAATAGTGTAGTATAATCAAAAGGGTGATTAACAAAATAATTGAGATATTGCACTTTGCTTTAAAAACACTATACATCATTCACACACTTTAGAATAGAGAACTTGAAAATAACCATAACTTACAAACCTTCACAAGAAATATAGTACCCATGATAAGTGGTGTTTTTGGACCTAAACATGCACTTTGATTGCTTTAGTTTGAAACAAACTTCCCATAGTTAATTCAACACTTTATGAACATCATGGATGTGTTCCTCTTATATCCTCTCAAGATATCATTGCTAATAACTTAGTGACGATTTACGATGTAATGAAGTTGCTGGCACCAATAACACAAGTTCTCTTTTGTCATATCATAAAGAACCTCGTCCATTATTCATTAAAAAGTCACTAGAGTATTATTTAAACTAAACCGCATCACTAAGAACTCATACAAATTAAATGGTGTATGAAAAGGAATTTTAGAAATATCTTCCTCGATCAATAGCATTTGTCAGTACCTAGAAGTAAAATCTAACTTGATGAATTAATAATTTCCCCCTAAATGATTCAAGAGATCAATAGTGTGAGGGAGAGAGTACACATCCGAAATCGTCACTTTATTTAATGAATGATAGTCGATGCAAAAATGAATACTCCTATCAAGCTTTTTCACAAGATGAAATTCACATGCTCAAGGACTCTACGACTTTTGAATAATACATTTTTCTAACATCTCTTTGATATTTGTATGTGAAATCTTAATCTCTTTTAATGATTGATAACAAACATGAACCTTAATTGGATAAGCATCCTAGTTGGAATAAGATGACGTGTTGCAATTTTAGCCCCAGACAATAAGTCAAATTCAAAGAGATCGTCCTTTATGAGTTAGTCAATTTCTGCAACACAAGGAATATCAGAGGGATTGGAAGAGGGAATAGAGGGAGAAGATGAAAACATAAAAGGAAGTAATGAGGAAATAAAAGTGATTGAAGTAAAGGTAAAACCAAAGAGACAAAAAAGAATAAAACTAAAAAGAATGGAAGAAATATAAAGAAACATGAGACAAAGGGGAGAAGCTTCAAAGTCACATTTGGCATAATTGTGGCACAATTAATCTATACCAAGGATGAGGCAAAAGCTTGAGTCGACACCAACTGCAATGATTGTAGCTCAAGTTTGAGATTGCCTACACACACAATTAGGTTTGCCTCATCTCATACACATGTGTGTGTATAGCCATTGCCATAAAGAATGAAAACTAACTCTGCCACATAACGCAAATATAAACAACAACATGTGGTAACAGGCCAAATAATAGAAGATAAATTTAAATCTGTATCAACCAATATAAAGAGAATAATAAGAGACTTTTTGTTATAAAAATAAACTTGAAAAGTAAACACTAAATGAATTAGTGTCAAATAAACCCTTTAATGATACTCCTAAAATAAAGATGAAGGGATCACTGACTTATTTGCATAAGGACTCTTCACTACTCATTTAGCTCCTCGTTTCCCATAAGCATCTCAGTACCTAGACCTTCCACTTTGTTGATGCCAAGGTCTCCACCCAAGAAATAAAGGTCACCAATCCGAAAAATACCAAAAACACCCATAAGTGTAATTAATTTTATTATAAGCCTAATAGTGGATATTACAGTCATAACCACGTCCTTGCCCTTATCTTTGAACTTGGGCAGTAACAACATCAACCTCCATTAAAATAGAACCATTTCCTATAAGAAATGGAGTTAAAGAATGTGTAGCAAGAAGTGAAAGATGTGATATTTTATAATGTTGTGCCAAACAAAGAGCATCATTAAGGATGGCTGGAATAAGTGCATATATAAATTTTACAAGATCTTGATGAAGCACTAGTCACAACATTCCCAACTTAATTCGCTCCAACATATTTATCTTTAGATAAAGTAAGAGGCTTTAGAAAAGAATGCTAAATTACATCATTGACTTAGATGGCCTTTGACAAAAACGATATAATTATTAAAAAGTATCATCACAATCATTAACATGTCTAAATGCATGTTTGAAGATATCTAGGAGAATGCTTCAATCCCTACAAATGGTTCCGCTCAAACCATTATACCATTGCAGTGACATCCTTTGAAAACATGTGAAAAATTGACACAAACACTGAACATCATTCCAAAAGTAATATGTAGCAATCATCTTAAAGTGATCGAAACAATGGTACATATCATCCCTAGGATTCCTATAGAAAAACTCTAGTTGGACACAAGGATTGGCAGCAAAAACAATAAGAGTTGTACCATGTGTTATAAATGTTGCTATCAACTAAGTTTATTTGTTCAACTGTAATCACATAACATCACGCAACTACACCAATTACTGCTCAAAAGTTAGAGGAGGAAGTTATTACCCTGCCATACAAAAAAGAAAAAAAACAAAAAAGAACAAATTGAAAAAACTATAAGGAAAGAGAGATTACAAAAGCTAGATTTAAACCAAAATCCCAAATCCAAGTACTCTTTATGGACAATCAAAATTGCCCCTCATTTTCACTAATATAAGTGTCTAGAATATGGAAATGAAATACAGAAATGTACATATTAATAAGCTCAAAAATCCTAGTTTATATATAGGTCCGAATGGTTAGGATTAAAACTAATCTGATGACTATTAAATCCCACTATGCAAATATTAGTATATAGCATCGTAATCAGAAACTTGGACCTCATAGATATAAATATCCTTATATGGAAAGTTTAGAAGTAACAAAGTTTTATAATAAAATTACTAAAAAATAATTACTAAACAATATTTCTAAAATAAATGTATTAATCTATTTTAAATATACTTCATGTATTTAAGATCATGAGATAAAAATTGATGGCTAAAAATATAAAAAGAACTATAAATCATATAAATAGTTATAATTATGGAATATTAATTATTATTATAAAATTTCATAAGGTAATTAAAAGTTATTTAAAAAGTGTAATAAATAAATTCTATATATATATATATATATATATATATATATCTTAAAATCTAAAATATCATAATAATAATTTTATAAGCTTATAGTATTTATTAAAATTTCAAATATAATTAATTTTTATTGCTATTATAAATAAAAAGACAGATAAATATTAAAATAATCTAAAACTTCCTATAAATGTTATATTACTATCATTGAAATAATTGATAATATTGAAATAGTCAACTCAATCTTTAATTAAAATTTATTTATGCAGATTTATTAAATTTGAAGAAATATATAGAAAAATTATCAAATTTATATAACAATAACTTTTTTAAATATTTTTAATAGCATTGATAAAAGTAATTTATAACTTTGACTTGTTTGATTTGAAATATGCATCCTCATACTAATTGAACCAATTTAAATTAAATCTTTAAAACTTATTTGCTCTCTACTTATATATAGGAATAGATAGATTAGATTCAGTCCTAAATGAATTGTCCATATGCTATTTATAATTAGTATATTACCTAAGCAAAGTAATAGGTAATACGCAAGAATATAAAACTTCTACAAGACCTTTGATCTATACAATGTAATTGCTAATAACCACAACAAAAATAAAACCCAAAACACAATGGTCATTTATGGAATTTTGGTGAATCCAAATGCTCAAACCAATATTAAATCCATAACTTTCAACTGAATAAAGGATTTTGAGAGCTATTACAATCCATGAGTATCCCATCTTTAAATCATTAACTTGGATGTAAACTTCTAAATTTAGACTTTCTAAAAAAAACTCTAATAAACCCAATTGGATAAAGAAGTGCAAGATATCGATTTTCCCTAATGAGAGGGAGAATGTCATAAACGTAATTATAAAAATTAAAAGTTATTTATCGGCTAGTCCTTTTAGATATTCTTTCTTTATTGCCATAATGGCAAGAAGTCAGTATTGTTGAACTCTTTTTAGTCTCCACTTAAAAAATTAATCTTTATATATACACTTAGCCAAAAGAATATAAGGACAGAATTCTTAAATGCTATTAGTGAAGGGTATTTGATCTAGTTAGAAAAACTCAATCATTAATTTACACTTGCTAGTGTTGGGAACCCTTGTGGTATTGAGATTAGTCCCTCAATACTCGTTAAGTGATAGATTACTGTGTTTGCCAAAACAGTCTCACTATCATGCCCCTTTGTGTTAGTTTTGTTCAGTCCCACTAAGTATTTATAGAAAGTGTTTTTAGTTTGGCATATTTATAGAATGTAAAGATTATTATAAGCAACAAAAAAGAACAACTCAAGAAGCAATCCATAAAGGTTTAAATATAAAAGGAAATGGCTTATGCACAAAAATACACCCCCTTTTTCAATTGGTTAAGGGTTTTAAGATATTTAGGGTTAAATGTCCTTGGGTTTGAATAGTATTGGGCTGGATGACCTCTTGGGAATTCCAAACTCAAGAGCTTACAATTATTTTGAACACTAACTAATAAATAGAGTTGGACTTGATACTTTTTTAATACCAAATATAACCTTATGAATTTAGACTTTCCAAGATGATATTCCAAAACTATTAATCAATTCGAAAAATGGATACACTCTTGTTCATAAGCCCTTTTATATATATATATATATATATATATATATATATATATATATATATATATATATATATATATATATATATATATATATATATATATATATATATATATATATATATATATATATATATATATATATATATATATATATATATATTTAAACCTTTATAAATCATCTTTCAAGTTTAAATTTTTTTGGTTGCTTGCATTGGACTCAAGGCTATTAGTAAAATTTATATCTTCCTTTTAGTCAACTTTTAATACTTGCATAAAATCAAACTCATTACATTTATCTTTGTCTAGCACCACCTATAAGAGGTTGAATTTACTCCATTTATCTTCCACATCCTACTTCAAAGGAAAAAAACACTTTAAAGCATAAACTCTACACTTATTATCTATATTTAGCCTTATTCCACTATCTATTTGGCTTTACTACATCAAGATTGAATGTTTTATTTGAACTTGTTACACTTGTCCACAATTTATATAATTTGTCCTTACTCTATTACCATATCTACTTGTCATTAAGGTTTGACTTTTGTTTGTCCTCTCTAACCACTACTTTGAAGATAAAAATGTCTGAAACATCAAGATAAAGAGGAGAAAATAAAAAAATATTGAGGAATAAAGATTGTGGAAGAAAAAAAAAAGACACTGATCAAAAACTTTACTAATAAAACTCAATATTAAAATCAAAAAAGTAAAAAATGATCAATGTGCCATAGAACAAAATGTTGTAGATGAGGATAAAACACTAAAAATCTAAAAAGGGGGTAAAAATAAAGTAATAAAAAAAGTTGAGAAATAACATAAGGTAAAGAAAAATGATCAAATTGAATTCCTCATTAGTAGGAATCCACTCAAATTTGTAAATATCATTTTCCTATATTTGATCCTTAAATATTCTCCAAGAACTGAACTACATTTTCTATACCTCTCTAATCGATGTTATGATCATACTTTAATGGGAGACAGTAGAACACCAAGAATAAAAAATATTATACAATCATATTGTATGAAAATTGGTGATAGTAACACACCAAAGATGGTGATTATGCCCCATAACACTAAAAGTTTAATTTAATATAGCAATTATAGCTACTTTAATTTATATACTCCTTGATTAATGATGGTGTGGCTTGATAGAAGAAAAGAATGTAATGAAGATTGAAAAAAATATCTAAAATCCTAGATCTAGTAAAATACTAACAGAGGTTTACAAAAAACATAAGAATAATGGAACAAAAACAAAAGCATAATCATGAACATTAAGCAAAATATTGCAAAAAAAATTATCCTTCAAGGATAATTATAACTTTTTTCATCTTTGATTAAGATAAGGATTAAGGATTTTAAATTGTGTTTAAACCCTTAGTTATATATATGAAAGCTAAATAAAAAATAATCTGTTATGTGTTCCATATTGCAATGCTTGGTATGCTTAACAGTAGTGTTTTTTAATAATCGAATTGATCAATAATTATAAACATGTTTATAATTTATAAATCAAGATTATTTCATATCAACCATTAGATGGTAGATTAAACAAGAATATACTAGCAAGTGTTTGGGAAAGTTTATAGATTATAAATACAAGATTAATCTAAACAAATATTAACCATTAAATGGTAGAATATCCTAGAATATCCAAACATATTTTAAGTATATCCACTACCAAGGTTTTTCTTATGAAAACTAAAAATCTTTAAACATATATAAGTCCATTGATTTCTTTAATGGAAATTATTGAAGATGCTACATTTATTTTCTTAGGTATCATTCTCTGGTGCCACATTTATTTTCTTAGGCATCACTCCCAAGATCAGTGTTGATGGTTTTTCTCTGCCAACTAAAATTTATATCATTATACATATTAATATACATCACGTCTTTATAAAAAAATTATACTTCTCCTAGTCAAAGACTCCTATAATTAGAGTCCATCTTATGTACAATTATATATAAAAACTTTACTTAATTGATAGTTTGAATTTTACTGAAATATCAGCTTCATCCTTCCACATTATAACTTCAGCTCCAAACGCTCTCAGTACCTCGGAGAATCCATGCAAAGGAACTTCAAGAGTCTTACCTCCATATCCTCCATATGAGACCATTTGAAAAACCTTACTCTCAGCTTGTGCTCACAAATTTCTCCTCCCTGTTCGAAGCTTCATGTTAGCTTTTCTTTTGGTCAGGCTCGCATAACTTCTTACCTCGTGTCAATGGCATCGTATGGGCTGGAAGCATGCGCAAGCGTTTCAATGCAGTGCTCTTCGTGCTCAGCTTTCCTTCTCGTCAGGAAGGCGAGCACATCTTGCATGGTGGGTCTTTGTTGTGGATCCTCTCTCGTGCATGCCAGTGCCACTGCGAAGACTTGCAGTATCTGGAGATGTTCCTCTTGACGATCGAAAACGATGGTCTCGTCCAAAAGGCTCGCTATTTCTCCAGGAAAGTGACTACGAGCCCACTGAACTAGGCTCGTCCCATCTCCAAAGTTACCAGTCGGACGCTTCCCAGTGACAAGTTCCAACAAAACTACTCCATAGCTGAAAACGTCCCCTTTCGTCGAGGGAATGCTTGAGTAGCTATACTCTGAAAACCCAATATTGAAGGAGGAAAAAATAAAAGAGAGACTTTGGAAGCTTTACCTGGTGCTACGTATCCAATCGTCCCTTTGAAGCTCGACGTCGTCGTTCTCGTGTTTTGCACTCTCACTTTGGAGATCCCAAAGTCACTTATGCGAGATTGTAGCTCCGAGTCGAGGAGAATGTTAGATGGCTTGAGATCGCAGTGAAGAACTGGCGAGCTGCATTGGTGATGAAGGTATTCCAGTCCCTGAGCAGTTCCCAGAGCGATCTTATAGCGGACTTCCCAGGTGCTAAAAGCTTCTAGTCGGCTCTGATGATCGTGAAGCTGCTTGTCGAGGCTTCCATTTGGCATAAACTCGAGGATTATAGCCATGAGCTCCGGCGTCGAGCAGTATCCAATAACTCGTCCAAGGTTGCGATGCCTCAGCGTCCCCAAAGTATGGAGCTCCCTCAAGAAAAGCTTGCGAGAGGTTCTCGCCGATGCCATCTTCTTCACGGCAATGCAGCGTCCTCCCGGTAGCTGTGCTTTGTAAACACTGCTCAAAGCTCCAACTCCGACTACGTTGCTGCTGCTAAAGTTGTCCGTGGCTATAGAAAGATCGCTAGTGGTGAATTTCGTGAGGCCGTGAGGAATATCTTCAGTCGGTGCCTCAACGATGCTTTGTCGATGGATTTTGAGTACGTAAGCAGCTGCGATCACCAGCAGCAGCAGCAGTAGTACCAAAGTTCCCGTGACAGTGACAACGAGAACTTTCCACCAGGTGAAGAAACCATGTCTATGGCGGCATTTCTTGTGGATACTTGGCCCGCAAAGCTTGGAGTTTCCCGTAAACGAGGAAGAAGAGAAGCTTGCCAAAGGCCCCGGTATTGGGCCTTCCAAGTTGTTGGACGAAATATCAAGAACAGTAAGGTCTGGAAGATCCAGAGCTGGAACGAACCCGGAAAGTTGGTTGTGTGACAGATCCAATTGCGACAGAGCCTTCAACTTGGAGAGCTTCTCGGGTATACTCCCAGTTATGTTGTTCCTCGAGAGATTTAGAGCTCCGGAAAGTCCTGAGAGATCTCCCAGTGCTGGCGGGATCTCTCCAGTCAAGAGGTTGGACGAAAGGTCCAGCTTTGCAAGTCCTGTGCAAGCTCCAAGGCTCTCTGGTATGAATCCCGTCAACTGGTTGGCAGAGAGATCGATTGCCTGGACCAAAACCATGCTCGCAAAGTCTCGTGGAATCTCTCCCGTCAACCTGTTGTGCGAGAGATTAAATCCCGAGAGGAGAGCTGGAAGCTTGAGAACCTGTGGTGGAATGCTACCGCCGAGAGAGTTGTAAGAAAGGTCGACGTTTTCTAGCCGGAAGCAGCTCGAGAGACTCGCTGGAATGACCCCTGTGAGCTGATTTCTCGACACGTCCAGATTTCTCAGCTGCGAGAGCTGACTTAAGTTGCTTGGAATCGTCCCTACAAGCCTATTGTCCTGGAGCTTCAAGTAGTTTAGCGAAGAACACCGGCCTAGTTCCGGAGGAATCCTTCCTTCAAGTCTGTTCGATTGTAGCGACAACCCCTGTAGATCCTGTAAAAAGCCGAGCGTCGCTGGGATCTCACCCTCGAGCTGGTTTTCCTGTAGCCTCAGCACCTGGAGTCGCGATGCGTTTCCTATCTCCTCCGGGATCCAGCCGCCAAGTTGGTTTTTTTCAAGTGCTACCTTTGACAGGCCTCTCATTGCTCCCAGTGATCGGGGTATGCTTCCGGAGAAGCGATTCTCGTGAGACCACAGCGAGTGGAGTGACGAAAAGTTTGCCACTGATTCTGGAATCACACCTGAGAGTATGTTGGAGTGAATGCTCAGGATCTGGAGCTTCGTCAACCTGTTCCCCAGCTCGGGTGGCAAAGGTCCTGTCAAGCTGTTTCCATCGAGTAGAAGCTGGACAAGCTCCGTGCAGTTGGACAAAGAGCTCGGTATAGAACCCGTCAGCCTGTTTCCCCAGAGGTAGAGCAGCTTCACCTTCGAGAGCAAGCCATAACTTTCTGGAATCCTTCCCACCAAAAAGTTCTCAGAGACGAGGAGCTCCTCGATGCCAGAACAGTTGCTCAGTGATCCTGGAACGTTGCCTGTCAGCTTGTTTCTGTAGAGCCGGAGGTACCTGAGCTGTCGCAGCTTGCCGAGTTCTTCCGGGATCTCACCATCGAGCTGGTTCTCGATGAGACTTAGCTCCACGAGCTGCGAGCAATTGCCAAGCGACGCAGGAACACTGCCGGTGATGTTGTTGCCTTCGAGACGAAGAACACGCAGCCGGCCGAGGAGCCCGAGGTCCACAGGTACTCCACCGGTTAACGAGTTGCGGGAGAGGTCGATGCTTTCCAAATTCCTGGAGGCGTAGATGGTGGACGGGATCGGACCAGTGAGAGTGTTGAAGCTGAGATTCAACGCTGTCAGCGATCCATCAAGGCTAAAGAGCTCACCCGGTATGTTTCCACTGAGAGAGTTGTCCGAGAGATTTAGCTGCTGCAAGCTACGGAGATCTCCCAGAAGAGGAGACAAGGAGCCAGAAAAGTTCTTACTTCCGAGATGAATCCCCGTCACTGTGTTGTTTGAGGAGCAACGAACACCCGTCCACGAGCAGAAACTCTGGCGGTTTGCCTCGTCCCAGTCCGGAAGTGCGTCAACTTGAAGCGACAAGGCTCGCTTGAAAGACAGAAGGACGAGAGCTTCGTCTGTTTCCAACGCTTTCCTGTCCTGCTGTTCCAAATTAAAACCATAGCAGCACGCGAAATGTGAGAAGGCGATGAAAAGCAGAGTGATCACCTCCACCTCCATAGCCACAAGCTTCATTTCTATCCCAGAGTGAAACAAGACCAACCTGAGTCCTGACCAGCAGATGCGATAGTGGGGAAGAAAGACAAAAAGACTCACGGAAAGTCTTTTCGACTTTGTGACCGCGTTCGGAGACCGTGGTCGGTGGAACTGAACCACAGATCGAAAGGAAAAACCAAAGCCAAGGTCAAAAGAAAAAAAGAGCTCAGGGACCTCCACCTCGCTCGGGCTCTTTCCATCCACAGTACACCCCACCGCGACGCCCATGCCCAAGATCTCCTTGACAATCCCCTTGAACTCCTATGATCTTAGCGATGTCGATCACGTCACTTCACCTTCTTGCGGTCCTTCTCTGGCTCGTTGAGCACTTTGATCACCAGCGCCGCGGAACGATGAACTTTCTATGCGCAGACCCTTCCCGTCTCCTTGGCGATGGAGACCGATCTTTGACACGGCGCTGCGCCTACCTCACCACGAACACCTACCTGCGAGGCATTGCTGCAACTCTTCTGCCCTAATGCCGCTCATTCCTCACGGCCTCTTGTCTTGTCAGATAATTTCTCGCAGCTTCGATGCTCCCCTTGGTGACCAGGACGATGTTGTGAGCTCCATCATCTTGTAGAGAGCTCGGGTGGCAGATGATCCGACGTTTAGGAGATCCAGTCGACCAGAAAGTTGGCTATATTGAAGCTGATGAGATTGTAGCCATTGTTGGCGGCAAAGCTCAGATCAAGCACGTACATTTACAAAATCTTTGCCGGAAGAGTAGGAAGTCCATGTCAAACCCGGGGAATCACAAAACAAAGTTTACATGTATTAGGTTAATCATGGTTTACTTTCAATGATGGTTTCATGGTGTAGTTGGTCATCACGTCAGTTTAACACACTGAAGGTCTCCAGTTCGAACCTGGATGAAGCCAAATAAAGTTTTCAGAAATGCGTTTCACATATTTGTTCCAAATACCCCAAGTTGAAAAGAACCTGTTCGACTGAAAAGTGTTAGTTGCTTATCACTGTGTAATTTCCGGTTCGATTCCTGACACCGCCAACATATGTTCTGTCGTTCTTGCACTACTTGCAAGCGCCCAGGCATCTCCACCATCCCCCAGCTCGTTTGCGCGGCCGATGCAGTAGTAGTGCTCCACCAGCCTGTAGAGCGGCCTAGTTGCGGAGGAATCCTTCAAGTCAGTTCGACTAGCGACAACTCTGCAAAAGGCCTATGTCGCGGAGCTGGTCCTCGGCACAATCTCCTCCGGGATCCAGCCGCTAAGCTGGTTTTCCTCGAGCGCTACCTTTGACAGATCGGGGTATGCTTCCGGATAGGCGATTCTCGTCCACAGAGTATGGTGAGGAACAGTTTGCCACCGATTCTGGAATCGCACGCGAGAGCATATTGGAGTGAATACTCAGGATCGTCAACCTGTTCCCCAGAAAGGTCCTGTCTACCATCGAGTAGAAGCTGGACAAGCTCCATGCAGTTGGACAAAGCAGAACCCGTCAGCCTGTTTCCCCAGAGGTAGAGCAGAGCACAGCTTCACCTTCTCTGGAATCCTTCCCACCAAAATGTTCTCCGAGACTAGGAGCTCCCCCGAGATGCCAGAACAGTCGCTTAGCAATCCTGGCTTTGCCTGTCAGGTTGTTCCTGTATACCTGAGTTGTCGCAGCTTGCCGGTTCTCGATGAGAGTTATCTCCACGAGCTGCGAGCAATTCCCAAGCGACGTACCGGAGATGTTGTTGCCTTTGAGACGAAGAACACGTAGCCAGCCGAGGAGTCCGAGCTCCACATTTCACCGATTAACGAGTGATAGATGCTTTCCAAATTCCTGGATCGGACCAGTGAGCGTGTTGAAGCTGAGATTCAACGCTGTCAGCGATCCCTCGAAGCTAAAGAGCTCACCCGGTCCGAGCTAGTTGTCTGAGAGAGTTAGCAGATGTAAGCTGTGGAGATCTCTCAGAAGACAAGTAGCTTCAGATTGTTTGAGGAGAGATGACCAACTCAGCTGTGATGAAGGAAAATCTGATTTTTCTTAAAACTGGAAGGCCAGATCAAAGATCGAAAGGAAACAAACCTTAGCCAAGCTGCAAAAACTCAAAAAAGAGAGAGAGCAACGTACCAGCTCTCATAGATCTCCAGTCACTCTTGTCACTCCCCGTTTGCAAATCCTTGGAGCTCTTTCTCCATAGGACACCCCACCGCAACGCTTGGCCATGGAGTTGTGCATCATGATCTTGGCGATGTCGATCACATCGTCCTTCTTGCGGCTCCTTGGACGTCTAGAGCGAGACAATCAAGAGAGAGACTGAGAGATCTAATACAACCTAGTGGTATATCCCTCACTCCGCCTGAACAACGTCTTGCTTCATTCTTTGGCGCCAGCACCCACCTCGCTCCTGTGACCTGGACGAGTACCTCGTGCTACCTGTGATGGATCATTGCAGCAGCTCTTTTGCCCGATTTTGTCGGCAATGATGGGCTGCCATGGAAAGCCTGGATGAGAACCGATTATACCATGCGCGCCTTTCAAACACAATCTTACCACTTTGTCGCATCTCATGCATCTTTCCTGTCGACCGTCGCTCACGGCTGCCACCCTCGAGCTCTCTACAAGACGATGAAGCTCAAGCCTGTGATCACGTAAGTGCACTGCCAAGGCACGTCCTGGAGAAGAAGAGGATGGCTCCCCTATCAAGCTGATTCTAAGAGGCGGAGGAGCAAAGTTTAGAGGCCCTGGATTTGCTACGAAAATGTTGTTTGAACAACAATATGGGGACCGGCACCATGGCTAAACCACAAAATTATTTATTTGTTTTTTTGCCCACAAAATTGGGCACGGCAAGTGAATCTTCCCTGCTTATTAGAGATGCACACATATAAGTTGCCTACCTAGAACTTAGCACAATCTCCAACCTATTGTTGATTTATGATCCCTTGCAGGTCGAAACCCAACCTTCTTCATGCTACTTTCTTTATCCCCTTCAGTAACCCACCACAGTAAATAGATGCGCCTCATAAACGCAGCCAACATGTAAAGGCACAATGTTCCACCTATGCCGGTTGTGACGAGGATGGCATACCTGAAGCTAGGGTGTATGGTCCCAAACCCAGCTGAAGCGAATGCAACAAGAACAAATGCAATAGAGATGATGAGCAAGCCTGCAGCGAGAGTGAGTTTGGACCTAAGGTCTTTGAGAAGGTGGCCAATATACTCGTCGCGCTTGGGAAGAACACCTGTTGCGCCGATGACTGCACTGGCCATCCCGAAGAAGAACGATAGAGAATTGAATGCAGCAAAGATGTTCAATCCAGTTCTGTTGTTTGTGGTTGGCTGTTGCAAGACTCCCTGGAATGTTATACCAGCCAGCAGTGCCGATCCGACCAATATGGCATTCAGGGCCTCTACAGAGAGCGTCCTGTCCCTGTGCAATAAGTCGTTAAGATCCTTCACAGGTTGGCTTTCAACCTGCATCTTGATCTTGATGTTCTCTAGATTCTTTGCCATGGCTACAAGCTTGAGCTTTTCGTCCTTTGCATCGGCCCGATCCGCTGCTAAAGTAAACAAGCGATGTGCAACGACCGCGAGTTCATGTGGCGTTTTGTCGTTCTCATCCCCAGCTACTGCCTCCGCTTCACAAGCTTTGATCTTGAGGAGCTCATCCACAACGGCAGGCTTCACCAACAGAACAGCCCAGTGCAGCGCATTCTTCTTTGTGTTGTCGACGTTGCTGCTGAAACCTATATGATCCCACAGATTCTGATGCTCGATGAACTCGGCTGTGGCTTCCACCACAGATTTCTCATGCATGGTCCTGATCCAAGCCAGTATGAACGCGAAAGGAAGCTGCCCCGGCAGGTTCTTCTCCTCGCAATGATACCTGTTCTTCCCCCATCCCCATAACCTCCCAGAGTGCTTGTCCGACTCCTGTGACAGTTGAAAATCTCTCCATAGCTGCTTCAACGGCACTGTCATCCTCTCCAGAAACTTTTTCTTAAGATCTCTCACCCAGTCTCCCAGATCCACCTTCTCTTCATCCAGGAGCTCCAAAGCCAAAGCTTTCGCAAAGTCGAGCTTCCCAAGCTGGAGCGCATGTTGCAGCGCACACTTAAACTGATCCAGAAACTCGCCTTTGTCGGTCTCGATCAGCAGATTCCTGATCAGATGCACCAAGTGTTGAACAGCTTCCACATTGTCGGATTCAGCTGCACACTCCAAGAGCCTCACCTTCTTGACGAGCTTCCTCTTAGTTTCCCGGAGATACGGAGCCGTTAACTCGTTCTCAAGCCAGTTGTTGGTGCTGTTGCTTCCATATCGAGCAACATACTTGATCATATGCTCTGACAGGAATATATTCTTCAGGACCTGCATCTTTTCGAGCAGCATCTTGAGCTGGCGCTTTTTCCCACTCTTGTCTTTCTCGAAGACCATGTCCACAACGGTTTTCCCATCCTTAGCTGTGGCGAAGGGATTAGTCCCGGCTTTGTGAAGCAGGAGCTCCACCACATCAATCTGGAGTCGCTGGGTCGCATAGTGCAGCGGGAGCCAGCCTTGGACATGGTCAGCCACGGTTAAGTCAGCGCCATGCCGGAGCAGCCAGTCAACGGCACCCACGCCGCCCTGGAGAGCGGCCCAATGCAGCGGGGTGATATTATCGTTACTGGTCACGTTGACGTCAACCCTGGTCGCCCGGACTACCTCCTCAAGGGCTGCCACGCGTCCAGACTTTGCCGCAAAGTGGAGCATCTTGTAGCCGTAGTTGTCTTCGGCATGGACGTTGACTGGGGCACCGATGAGATAGCGAGCAGTCTCCAGTTGACCAGTCTCTAGTGCGAGGTGCAGTGGGGTGCGATTGTACTTATTCCCCACATCGGCCACATTCAGCTTGGCGCTGCTGGGGTCCCTGAGCCTCAACTCATCCATCAGGATTTGCAACACTTTGGCGCTGCCCCCTACTGCTGCCCTGTGGAAGGCCGTGTCCTGCGTGGTGCCGGCTTTGGTCATGATGTCCAATCTGGCATCGAACTTCTTGAGAAGAACGCTGACTGCGACGTGGTTGCCGGACTCGCATGCCAGGTGGAGGACTGGCTGGTCCTCGCCCTCCTCGGTCTTCAATCTTCTCAGGTCCACGCATTGACCGCTGGTCAGCTCCCTGATCCTCCTTGCAAGCCGCTCTTCATTTTTTATCACTCGGAATGCGCCCTCCAAGTCTTTGATCAACCCATCCGAAGACATTGTACACTCAAAGAACAGTAATGCCTAATAACTCAACTAACTATCAGCTTAAATAGCATGGGATGGATTCTGCTTTGTTTTCAAAGTGATCCCATCTTTATAACACAAAGAAAGGGATATTCAAGCATTACTCAGTACTCATTTGCAGTATCAAATACAAATACGTAAGGAAAAACACAAGGAAAGAATATTTCAAGCTTCGTGTTAAATGTTTGTACTTATTTTTTACTAAAATGGATTTATTTACAATGTTTGCCATTAGTGTGGAAACTGGAAGAAGTCGATACATAACCACCTAAACTAAACCCTTAAACCACCTAAACGGGAATGGCGGATGTGGGCGATAAGCGTCCTTGATTGTGTTGGGCTCATTCGATCCTGCTCCACCCTCGCGCAAGCGCTGGAAACCGATGCCGCGGTTGGGTCCATCCAGGAGCGCCTGCCCACCCACACTCGCACATATCTCTCCAATCTTTTGCTCCAAATGTATGGGCGTTGCGGCAGCCTCGATCGAGCTCGGCGCGTCTTTGATCGGATCGACCCCAGGGATGGCTTCTCGCTCAATCTCATGATCACGGCGTGTGCCCAGAATGGCGATCTGGACCAGGGACTGGCTGTGTTCCGGGAGGCACCGGAGAGGGATCTCGTTGCGTGGAATTCGATCCTGAGTGCGTGTGTCATGGCCGGGGAACTTGACACTGCTCAGGCGCTGTTCGATCAGATGCCCCAGAGGGACGCCATTTCCTGGAGCGTGATGCTCTTGGCACATGCCCAATCTGGGCATCTTGAGGAGGCAAAACGTTTGTTTGATTTTGCTCCTTGCCGCGACATGGTTTCCTGGACGACAATGCTCTCGGCATATTCCAAGAGCTCTAACTTCGAGCAAGCCAAGATGTTGTTTGATGCGATGCCGCTGTGGGATCTTGTTTCTTGGAATGCTGTGCTTTCAGCTTCTGCCCACAATGAGCATCTAGAAGATTCGTATAGTATCTTTTATGTGATGCCCGAGAGAGATTTGTTTTCATGGCACACTATGATTGCCATCTTTTCCCAGCAACGGTGCGTTGACAAGGCAAAACGTCTGTTTGACTCAATGCCCGCTAGAGATCTTGTGTCGTTTACCACAATGCTTACTGCATATGCCGAGAACGGGGATCTTGTCAACGCAAAGACCATCTTTGACTCCATGCCTCAAAGAAACCTCGTCTCGTGGAATGCCATGGTCGCTGCCTACACTCACAAAGGACTGCTAGAAGATGCCGGGGGTCTTCTACGTCAGATGCCAGCCGTGGATTTCTTCACACTCACTGCTTTGCTCGTGGGCTACGCCGCCAAAGGAAAGCTTGAGGAATCAAAGTGCGTTTTCGATTCCATGCCCGACTTTGATCTCGCATCCTGGAATGCTATGCTTTTGACTTACGTCCGCAATGGATGCTACACCGACGCTGAGAGCCTTTTCAACAAAATGCCCGAGAAAAACTCCATCTCCTGGAGCACAATGCTGTTTGCGCATGCCCAGAGTGGAAGGATGGACAGAGCAAAGAACCTGTTCGACCGTGAAATCTCAAATAAGGATCCAGCGTCGTGGAATGCTTTGCTCGCGGGGTATGCCAACAATGGTCATCTCTCCCTAGCGAAATCCTGCTTTGGTCATATGCCGCAAAGAGATCTAGTGTCCTGGAACTCGCTGCTCGCTGTGTATGCTCGAAATGGACTCGACAACCTAGGTCTCTTCAGAGCCATGCTGATAGAAGGCATACCACCGGACGAATCGTCTTTCACGTCGGTTCTCTCGGGCCACAGTAGCGATCTCCAGCTCTCGTGGTCTCATTTCACGTCCATGGTTTCCAACTTTCGGCTCGCTCCCTCGAAGCAACAGTATGGCTGTATCCTCGCAGTCCTCGCTCGCTGTGGCTACTTCCAGCAAGCCGAGGAGCTCATAAGAAGCATGCCCTTTCTTGCTGACTCGAGAGACTGGCTCTCGGTACTGGGCGCTTGTCGGCAAGATCACAGCGCTAGTGCAAGCTTTCGAGCTGCGGGACAAGCGTGGAGGATCGATCCCCATGACTCAGCTCCTTATGTTTTGCTTGCTACAACTCAGGAAGTTTGATATCATCCTATTGGGTAATACTGTGAATATGAATCTCTCCTTGTGATCAAACGTGTGAAAAACTTTGCACACAAATCTCGAAGTACATATTAGATGGGCTCGTATGTTAGTCTTGGTTTTCATCTTCGCCTTGTGCCACCTTTCCTCATCCATGTATTTAAGGGGTTAAATAAGGGTCCAAATTAAACTAAGCTCGGATCCTCCTCTCCTCTCGCATTGCTCGCTCGCTCGATCCCCAACGTCACGATCGAACAAGCGAGTCACAATTCGATCTAGAATGGCATAGCTTCCAATGCCTGGATTGAATAACACGAAGCATTTCCATTAGCCAGAGTTTCGTACGCTGGAGTTTCGTACGTTCTCAGCGACAAGAATTACTGCTCTTGCTAAAAAACGGGAAAAGAAAATCCAGACTTACATGCTTCTTCTCCTCCAAACAGTCTTAAAACTTATATCTTACGATGCTGCAAGCACACCCACACAGATAAGCAAGGAGAACAAACACAAAGACAAAGACGAGAAACGTACCTGTCTGCTTTCTCAAAGAGAAAAAAGAGAACACAATCTCATCCAACCTGAAAAACAAACAATGCTCAGTACTTCCCAAGAACTTGAAACTTCCATACCTGGATATCGCTAGAAATGTCACGGTTGAAAAGCGGAGGTCAGTGACAATCTCCCCGCGAGCAGCAGCAGGACATCTAAGCCAAGTTAGTGAGCCCCCACCCCTCCCCCTCTCCCTGTATTATTTCTAGAGAAAATAGAGGGCCGTTTCGGCCCATGTAATGAATCAAGTATCAGAATCTACAGAACCGAGGTGTGTTAGTTCAGTCCTCCTTACTCTTACAGCACCCTTGAGCCATGGACAGGCCTTTAGAGTGCTTCCATCGGCCGTGGTGGACGAGTTTGCGCTGCCGACGGTGGCCGGGAGTCCCGTCCCGTCCTCCAAGAGCAGCCACGGGTCCATACCTGTCTCGGTGTCCAGCGATGGAGAGGGCTTGGACTTGAGATCGGCTCCAAGCTTTTGGGAATGCGAGAGGTGCAGCGACGGTGAGAGGTTGGCTTGCAGCGCCGTGAAGGCGGACTGTGGCACTTGCGGAGGAGCGGCCGAGAGTGAGAAAGTCGGGCCTGGGGGAAACACTGGCATCGCTGCTTGAAGTCTCATGCGGAGAGACATCGGGAGTTGCATGTGATCCAGTTCGGTCTAGAAAAACAAGTCGTAAGCACAAAGAAAGAAGAAGAGAAGCTTACCTGGAGCTTTTCGGCAGCTTCACGTTCAAAAGGTGGTACTTCTCGAGGAGGCTTTGCCGCTCGGCCTCGAGGCTTTAGCCAGACTGCCCAGGTGTTGCTCAGCAGCGCATGCAGGACGCTGAGCAGCCTGTCGAACAGCTCCTCGCCGGCAGACGCTGCTGCCGCCATCGACGCAAGCTCCGCATTCCACTGTCCCTTGTTCAGCATGGAGCTCTCTGGCTGGTGAATACCAAACGACTCCGCGGACTCGTATACGACACGGGTGCCAAGCAACCGGAGGAGAACCGGAGCGAGAGTCAGTCGCATGTTCTCTCTGCGGACAGTGAAACGAAGACAAAACGTTAAGCCCGGGGTGACAACATATGAAAACGGATTTACCTGTCGCAGTATATAATTCGCAGTAAAGGCAGAAGAAACTGTAGTCGCAGCCACATCGAGCTCTGGAGCGCAGCAGCAGAAACAGCAGAAGCCTCTGGAGGCCGTCGACGTACACTTGGACTTGCAGTTTCCAATCCGCTTCTGGCTCCTCTCCTTTGATTCTTTGCTGCAGGCCCGTCTGCAGTGCTTGGCACGACAGAAAATTTTGCACTCGACCGCGTCAGCAATGTCACTTGCTGCTCCAGCTCCGCCATTTGACTCACCAGATCAAACGCAAAGCCGCTGCATGTGTCGTTTAAGCTCCTTGCAAGGCATGGCAGAACCAAGTCAGCCAAGGCCTTTTCGATCGCAAAGTGCAGGCTGAGAGCATCGTCTCTGGAGCTTCCACCTGCTGCACTGGCGTTGTCCTGAGAAACTTCACCCTCTTCCGGAGAGGCGGCTTCCACCACACTCCAAGGAGGTTGCCAGCCCCACGACTTCAGAGCCGACGTCGGTCTAATGTACCCTTTCGTCTGCTCAAGGCGTTGTCTTAATGATTTCTTCCCATAGAGAACGTCGACGCCTTGCAAAGACCACTTCACAAGCTTGATGATGTACTCTTCCAGCGGTTTGCCGAGAGAATGCAGCACCTCGGAGTACAATGCACCTGCGTCTGGTCTGAAGAGCACGTTTGTGAGTACGTTTTCCGTGAAGACCTTCTCACACTCGTAAAGTTGGTCCGACGCTCCCACGGATGCTTGCATCGCCTTGACGGCAGAGTTATGAGCTTCAATCTTCTCTACGAAAACCAGCTCGTTGAGATGAAGTCTGAGCTCCAACCACTGCCAGTGGAAAGTTGCAGGCTGCAGTTCATCCAAGATCAGGACCATCTGCTGTTGCGCATGTTTCGGGTCGTGGACATGACGAACCTTCACCCATGCTTCGTCGTCCTGCCATTGCATGGAAGATGGTAGAACGCCGTCTAGTATCGAGTGTAGGAACAGCCGACCAGAGAAAGGTAGCATCGCCTCGACTTTTAATCGAGCATCGAAACCTTGTTCATCCAGCAGTGCAGCGTAGTCGGAGCTGCCTCCATCTGATGAAAGGAGGACATAGAGCGCTCGCGTGTCCTGTAAACACACCTCACGGAACGGCTCATGCTTGACAATGTCCGCTACAGCCACGCTAAGGGATTGGAGAATGCTATCGTCTCTGCTCGCATTGCTCATGCGCGATAAAACCTGTCGTCGCAAAAGCCCGCAGAACATCGCATATGCCATTGGGAAGACCGAGTTTAACGGTAGTAGCCGCTGAGTACGTGCGAGAGCCACTAAAGTTGCATCGCCCAGGATATCAGCTACCAGGCCCCCTGCGATGGCTTTGCAGTCCCCTATCAATATCCGGAACCAGTGAATATGCACCTCATCGGACTTGAGTGTACTTCCCATAGCCACACCTCTGGACAGACCGTTTGAGCTGCCGAAAAGTTTTGGAAGGTGCAAGGCCTCGAGTCCGTCTCTTATCTTCAAAACTGTCACGAGCCTCTCTAAGCTTAAAACGCCATGTACAACTGCCATCACCACCAGTGCTGTTGCCGAGGCTGCTCTTCCGGACGTGATAACGTTTTGACCAGCTGCAAAGTCGTTTCCCAGTGTCCCCAGCTCCGGCGTCTCTGGCGAGAGGTGAAATTGGGAGCGGGGAGCTCTCCCAGGAATATGTACAAAGTGTCCGGCAACAATCGTTGAAGCCTCGGAAGCTAGTGACACGTCCAGCACGCGGCTCTGCCGGTCGTCAAGGCCATCCTTCAGCAGCCGCAAACAACGGACGTGGAGCTGCAAAATGCGCCTGGCACATCTCAGTGATATATCAGGTCCTGCATTGTTCGCTGTCAGCACCTCATGCGCGTTAGCGGCGGAAGAACTTGCGCTGCTAACCAAGGCCGACACAGCAGCATTGACGAGACCCGAGTCCGTCTGAGCGGTTCCGTTCTGTTTTATGGCTTCCAAAAGTCCCGTGACGACACGGTGGGAGTATTCTTCCACTTTCTCTGCCACAGCGTCTTTGATGGCAAAGTTGGCCGTCTGAAGTTCTCTTTCTTTGCTGACTATCTGCGAGACTGCTTCCCCCAAAGCCTTCTGAACTGAGTCCTTCATGCTTGCTCCCACCCTGGCAAGTCGACTGTTCAGGCGTTGAGGAATAGGATCATCTCGATCTTCACCGACGGTATTGATGAATCCCAAAGCGCTTTCGCTGTCTCCCACTTTCAGAGCCTCCAGTTCCAACGCGACTTTCTGATCGCAAGAACCTCTCCACGTCTTTTGCCACGATTGTACCGTCATCAGCCCTTTGTACTTGTTTAGTAGCTCACTGACATAGATCAGTATTTGTGATCTGCCCGATGGAATGGTTCCAATCACTGAAGAAGCACACTGTATCCCAACGGTTAGAACCTCCGGTAAGAGATTCAGAGATGTTATCACTAGTTCGTATCTGAAAAAATAAAGAGGATAAAGAATAAGAAACTAGCAGCGGAAAGGAAAAAAAAAACATACCTTCTTAAGCATGACAAAATTGCTGCTTCTCCGACACCGCACGTTTCTTTGTTATTGACTGGTGGTCTCGCAGAGATTCCAGACGTACCAGCAGCCATAGGTAGAAGCCACAAGAGAAGCCTGACGAGAACGTTGTAGTCAAACACCATGTCGAGCATATAAACCACCACTCCAAATTGCTCATCATTAAGCTGACACCTCGCCGTCGGACCCGTCTTGTTGGCAGTGCCTTCCCCGAGTAAGCTGCGGATCGTTCTGTCTAGCCATGAAGAGAAGTTAAACTTCTCAGATACTGTAAGCTGCTTCAGTGCAGAGCCGATCGAACGGAAGTCGTTTTTAGGCCTCAAGTCGTTCAGAGAAAGCTTGGTACTCGCTGCAGGCCTATGATACGGGCAATGCACCTTACTGTCAAACGAGTGACTGGAAGAAGCACCCTGGCCACCATCTACACGAGCACTATGAAGCTGAGCAAGGCTTTGAGTCTTTCTCACGGTTTTGGGCCTCCCTCTGACGCCTTGCTTTGGGGGCTTGATAGAAGCTTCCAGCTTGACTGGATCCGAGACCTTTGGTACCTTCTTTATCCACCATGAGTCTTCGGGGTCTGCTATAAACCCTGTGCCCTTTGATTCGCCTGTTTTAAGCCTTTTGCTACCGTTGCATTCTTCACACCCATGGGTATCCCCAATGGACGAACCAGCCACCCTCTTGAGGATACCAACCGGGCCAGCACAGAACTTTTGCTGTCCCGCTAAAGTGTCTGGAATCTGTAAATACGCACAGACTGCCTGTTTCACTTCCAGCAACTTCATTGGTTTCCGGCTAACCTGCTTCCTATCCAGTGTGTTAGTTACAAAAGAACCAGACATCGGTACCTTCACTTCTGAAGAATACGTGCGATCCTTCAACCTTCGGTCTTTAGCTATTTTGTCGTCGGAATGGAAACCATGCAGAGCTAGCCGACGCTCGTTGCGATACAGTCGTGCATTCTCCGGAATATCGTCTGTGTCTTTGGTATCGTCAAGGTCCAAAGTCGGAAGCCCAGGAAGGTAACGCAAGACCCGCCGGTGACGAGCCGCCCTGCTTATATCACTTGGCGACTCTCGTCTTTCTAGTAAGCCTTCCACGATCAGCTGTCGTACGTACGCATCCGGATGAAAAATGCCCCTACGAACCAGTTCGTATAGAAGAAGCTGCATCTTCTCCATGCTCTCCCCTTTTCTCGAATCATGTTGATCTATCCATGCTACGATGATCTCGTGCATCGGAGAGCGCTTGAGCTTGGAATCCGATGCACCCTTGACCCTGGCCTTTTTAGCGTGAGATCCGGAAGGGAAGTCCTTCTTAAGTAGGAGGACTGAAGCTGCAGTATAAATACGTGACAAGTCTTTGATGCCTGTGGATACCTTTATACTAGAAGCTTGTCTGGTATCCCGAAAGTCACAGACTGCCCACTCGCACAGATACCGCACCGCAAAAAGATCTGAGAGATTGACGTTGTTCAGCATGCCGGATAGAAATGGTAAGTTGGAGCTGGAGGTCTTCCATTCACCGGGTAATTGGTCGTAGCCAGAAAAATCGCTGTCAAATACGGCCTGGAAAGCGCTGAGGAGATCGCCAGCAGCCAGCGACTTGTCAAGAGCCTGTATAACTTTCCCGTCGTTGTTTCTGAGGACTCCCGGATTCACAGCCTTCGTCAGAGATGATGCTCGTTTCTGTATCGAATCGACAACCTCCATAATGTAGACTTCACGATACGGACAAAGGTTCCCTGGCCTGCCATTTCCCTTCGTAGTATCTGCTTTCGGGTCACCGTCTTTGACGATTTCCATACCTTCCAGTGTCGTAACACATGGAAGGAGAGGAAAACAGTCAAAAGCCACGAATGTGTCTGGAACAGCAACAAGCAGGTAGCGCAGTATCTCCACAAAGGTCACAACGATGCGATATTGTTGAGGCTGCTCTTCCGGGCTGGGTAGGACGTTGGACACCCCAAGCTGCCGTAGCCAGTGTTGGCAGATATCTACCAACATTCGGACATGGACCTGAGAAAGTGACAGAGAGTCCATGAACTCCAGAAGAACAGGGAGCAAAAGCTCCAAACCGTCCAGCGATTCCTTTTCCTGCATGCAAAAACATTAGTTAACGCAACAAAGCAAGCGCACATGAGAACCTGTATTTGCTTGAGAGCCCACTCAACAACATGGGATTGCTGAAGAAGACCTTCCGCATACTGCCATTGCACAAGCCGCACAATGTAATGCCATTTCGCATGGCCATCCAGGTCGGTTTCCACAGATTGCACAGAATCGTAGGCCTGGGCCAGTGCTGCACGCGACGCATTTGAGCAGATCTCGTCAAGTACGGATTGTGCGTAATCTAAAACGTCCCGAGTCCACTGTTCCAGACGCTTGCCATGCGACTTATCAGCGCCAGCACTCGAAGCCGGGCGCACCTGGAGACCCTCTGTATGAGAAACTCAGTATAGGAAGTGCAAAGAAGAAGTACCTGGTTGAGGTAAGATATTTTTATAAACCAGGTGGCTCGGAGAAACGGCACATTTTGCTTAACCAGGGCTTCGAATAATGTTCTTCTGTGAAAACCATGTGGAACGTGCTCTGCCAATAAAGATAAGCGTTTACGTTGCGACAGGTCCTGCAAAGATAAACTGTGAACTTCAGCAGATACAAGAGAAGCTACTAGTCTTACTTCTATCCATTTCTTCCGATAATCCTCTCCATAGGTATGTCGCTCTGGGAACTGTCCAGCTTTGGCAAGCAGCGCTCCAACAAGAGGAACATCGTATACTTGTCCTGCCTGAATAATACAACCACTTAGCACGAACTGGCACAGAAACATGCACGTACCTTGCGTTTTCTAACGAGAGCGTTTGTTACCGCCCGCAATCGCTTACGAAGGGACTGCAAAGAATCTCACGTTGATACACGACAGAACAAAATAAACAAGTAAAAGAACCTCTTTGTAACGACTGATATTCTCTTTTGCCCATAGCGCATTATTCGTAGCCAAGGTCCACGTCGTTTCTCGTGCTTCCTGATAGAATCGTATTTTAAGGTAAAGAGAACCAGGCGCAATCGTTGTGAACATACCTCAATCCCCTCAATCGCTTCTTTGTATCCATTTGTGCAAGTATCACGCGTTAAAGACTCCTCTGGACAATCGGGAGCTGGGAAATAAAAGTCGGGAGGTCCGAGCCTAGAAAGAACAATAGTAAAACATCGGAGGAGATTTAGCTTCTAGATATCTACCGTGGGTTCAGGGGTTCTTTCTCGCATTTGAGCCTGTAAGGTGTAAGCTGGGGAGTACGCCTGATAACAGTAAAGAGATCTTTGAGCTCCGAAAAGAAAAACAAGAATTTGCAAAGAAAAGATAGAAGATACGTGCCTTGCTGTTGCTGTGAAACCGATAGCAGAGTAAGTGGAATCGGATCGAGGACCCTCTCGACTAGCTGCAACGCCACTGCCACCAGCGGCAGTAGAATACCTGTGCATCTCTCCTTAAGATCGCCCGCATGCTGCATCGTGTATTCTAAATCCTTTTTTCCAGCTCTTGGGTTTCCTACTCTTTCCAGAGCAAGGCATTAATCCTACAAGCCTCTGGTCCATGTTCCATATGTGGTACTGTCGAAAAGTCGATGATCCACCGCGAAGAACAGAGGACCCAGTGCCGCTGTGCTCTGGAAATTCCCACTCACTGGTGAGACTAAGCATTCTCCAAGCAAGTCAAAGAATCGGCCATGGCCATACCGCCCAGTCCCTGTCCTTGTGCATTTTAATTCCTTCCTTCTATCCCAGCCCCTGTTCCTGGCTCTAGCTCGCTCAATCCAACCCTAGGGTAGTGCCCAAGAGCTTCTCGGACTAGAGCGCGATCCTGTGCTACAGACCTAACAAAATGCCGCTGACTAATCCGCGAGGAGTATCTAAAACCCTATCAGCAGCCAGCTCCAGCAGTAATGGCCGATCGTTTCGGCGCGCCTATCGACGAGCACTTACGGATTCTTGCGGCGCCTTGCCCGGCGCGATCGATCCGCAGGCGCCAAAACAGGGGAGGAGCTCTCGGGATCCCTGGATTATTGCTGTGCTTAGCCCGGAATGAGAGAGAAGAGCGCGAGCGTTAGACCTAAAGAGGAATGCGCTACACAGAGAAAAGCCCAGATGCGTGCGCGACTGTGGATGGACACGCGATAGACTGCACTGTCCAATAAACTGAGCGGTCAGTCCTCTTGGTCTCGGATATTCCAAGCACAATCGCTAGAATATGCCGCGAATCGGAATCTCTTGCTGGATATTCTGTTCGCGGCATATACCGTCTTCTCTAGGGCATGATGATGAGGAAGGCGCTCCAGCGCTATGGTGCCGCGCTGGGCGCGGGAGCTCTGCGGGGGATTCGTGGATCGGCGGGAGCTGCCCTGGAGCACGAATTGGAGCCAGCGGGTAGGAGAAATCGATCATCTTTGGTGTATTTCAATGCGATCGATTGCAGCGACGAAGAAGAAGCTGGGATTATCCGTGGTTTTCCTCTTCTTGCCGTGTGTGGCGACGTTCGGGCTCGGGACCTGGCAAGTCAAGAGACGCGATTGGAAGGTATAAGCTGAAAGATCGGATTTTTTCTCATCGCTGCTGGTAATGTAGGCGGAGCTTTTGGATTATAAGCGAAAGAGGCTGGAGCAGGATCCTGTTCCACTGGCCTTGGCCATGGTCGATGATACGAGCTCGAGCTCCAACGGCGAGAGCGCTCTCGAGTACCGGAGAGTTGTTTGCGACGGTGTCTATGACGAGGAGAAGTCTATCTTTATTGGCCCTCGCATGAAGCAACTGTTTGGCTCCAGCCAGAGGGGATACTATCTCGTCACCCCACTTCTTCCAGCGAGGTAAAAAAAAATTTCTCGCTCCCGTTTAGGCACTGATTCTTATCGTCAGCTCCTCGGATATGCAGCCTGCGGTGCTTGTGAATCGTGGATGGGTTCCAGCAGCATGGCGCGAGGATTTTGAGAAAGGAGTCGTGACGCCTACCTTGGACGAACGCTTCCATCAAGACAAGATCAAAACTGGGACGTGGTGGAGGACTTGGTGGAAGGGAAAACCGACAATGGAGGTATGTTTCCGAATTTGCGAGTTTGCGAGTTTTCCTTCCTGACACATTGCTTTTCTTGTCGCGAAGATTTCTCCCGCGAAGGGTGCCGTCACTGTCTGCGGCGTTGTAAGGAAGAGTGAAAATCCCAGCATGTTTGTCCCGCTAAACGTTCCAGAACAAGGGCAGTGGTTCTACTTCGATGTTCCGGCGATGTTGAAAGCGGCGGGCCTTCCAGAAAACAGTCCATACATCGAAGCCGTTGGCTCAAGTCCTGGTACTGACGATAAGATCACCTTCCCTGTTCCGAAAGAGATCGAGGACTTCGTTCGCACTTCTTTGATGCCAAATGACCACTTGACTTACGCATTTACCTGGTAAGCAATTTAGATGTTTTTCGTTCTTAAAACTGGCCATTTTCCAGGTATACATTGTCCGCAGCAACAACTTACATGGCTTTCAAGCGAATACGCGAGAAACCTGTAAAGCCGCTGAAGAATTTCCGTTAATAAAGTGCACGACTTGATGTGGTTCCAACATGCGTAAGTGCAGCGTAAACTAGTCGGCAGTTTTGGTTTATTTTATATGATCTTTCCTCTTACGTAACGCGTTGAGAAAATTTTCGCAGAACCTGGAGAGAAGCCACAGGGCCGAGCAAGCATGAAAGATATCAATCGGGTTCTAGATCTGGGCTCGTCAAAGCTCACAGTGCTGCTGAGCCTGTCCGGCTTCATGATTCTTGTCCTTCTCGTCATCGAGGATGTCGATATCCTTCACTGGAGAGCTTTATGGGTGTGGAAAGCGATGCCATCAGAACAGACAAGAATAAGTGCGGGCAGCATTGATCCAAGCTGTGTAAGCAGGAGCTCTCAACATCTCTACAGGGCAAACAAGGTGGCTGACATCTCTCCGACGCTGCTAGAGTCGTGGAAGAGATACGGTGAGTTGCACAGGAAGTGTGCTCCCTCCAACTGGACGGAAGTCCTCCTCGAAGAAAGTTCCCATGTCAACTCATCTTGTAAGTTCATGATCTATGTTGAGACTCACGAGGGGCTGGGAAACAGGATCTTGTCGCTACTATCAGCGCTGCTCTACTCTATGATCACAGATCGGGTGTTGATGATAGATTCCAGGAAGGAAGTTGGGAAAATACTCTGTGAGCCTTTTCAAGGCTCTTCATGGCTTCTTCCAGCTGACTTTCCATATGGTGAGCCTTGGTTTGTTTGTTTTTATAATATACACTAAAAGTCGAGCTTGTGGTTTCCAGAGATTGTAAAACATGCTCCGGACTTGGGACAAGCCATCGATAAAAACTTTAGTGTTCCAATCGTTCACTTGCATCTTGCTCACGTCCAGAGAGAGACCGATAAGCTCTTCTTTTGCAACGAGTTCCAGGAGCCACTGAGCCACGTGAGGACCCTCGCCTGGAGCAGCAACCAGTACTTCGTTTCCAGCTTCTTTAAGGTACCGTGGATGTGGAGAAAGCTAGTTACCTTATTTCCAGGCTCTCGGCTCGACATATTTGCTCAACTCTCCAGCCTCGCGATCGCACCGGCGAACTCCATATGGTCCCTAGTCTCTCGCTTCTACAACAGCTACTTATCCTGCTCCAAGTCTCGGGTTGGGGTCCAGATACGAACACACAGCCGACCAGACCTGGCCAGTTTTGATCCGCTGGTGAACCAGATAGTTTCCAGGTGCCTCACAAGCCACCATCTTCTGCCGAACTTATCCTCAAGCTCTTCGCCATCGCTGATCGAGTTTGAGAAGCAGCAACAGCAGCAACACCAGGTTGACGTCTCCGTTTTCGTGGCTTCGCTCCAAGGGAAGTACTACGAGACACTCAGGGACGAGTTTCTACAAAACGGGACAGCATCAGAGGAGCTCGTCAGCTTTCACTCCCTGTCCAGCGAAGGGGCCGAGTGGCACAATCTTCACCAGGCCAGCCTCGCTCTGGCGGAGATGTGGCTGCTGAGCTTCGCCCACCACTTGGCCACGAGCGAGTTCTCGACTTTTGGCTATATCTCTCGGGGGCTGGCAAGGACGAGGCCGTGGATGTTGAAGATCAGAGGGACGGAGCTCCATCCCGAGGGGGACGTGTGTTACTTGAGCCAGTCCTCGGAGCCGTGCACGCATTTTCCCCAGCAGCCAGATTGCTCCAGCGCCAGAAACATTTCCACGGAGCACCGGGAGTGGATCAAGCGTCACCTCGGTGGCTGCCAGGATCAGAAGGGAGGCTTGCAGCTACTCAACTTATGAGGTAATCATCTAGTTCTTCACCATAGCTGAAGCCTTGACGTTGTTTCTATCCAGGCCACCAACAAGTTTGCAGAAGAAAGAAAAGCCACGCGGATTCCAAAGATCTGGTAACTTAGTTTTCGATATAAAGATTCTTCTACATTCTTTGAGTCAAGTAGCAGTCCACTTGGAGCACCACGTACAATCCATGATCCACAGCAGTGGTGACAATCGCGTATCCCTGGACTCCTCTAAAGTCCCCCGTCCCGGCGATCACTGGAAGCTCTCTCGGGGACTGGAGCGCCTTGTACGAGCCATGGAACACCAAGCTCCCCTTGTAGCTGGAAGTCTCAAGAAACGCCGAGTAGGAGACGAGCAAATGAAAGTCGGACCTCGACTCCACCAGGTACATGCCCTGCCCGCGTCCCACAAGCCTGGAATCGTTGCAGGGAGTCTCCGTGAGTGGATCGTCCATGACGATCAGAGTTCCAAAGCCGTAGAGCGTGAGATTGCCACCCTGTGCCGCGACTACAACCCCGGTGCTGTTCGCGATCAGCTGCCTGTCTTGCATGTAAAACTTCACTCGGGACGGAGCTTGGAAGCTTTCCGGAGATGTTAGAGACGAAGAGAGCGCTGCTGCTGCTGATAACACTGCTGGTAGAAGAGTGGCGAGCACTGCAAGCTTTGCCATGAGTGAGAGTTCTCTGCTGGCACTGTAGAGCAGACACAACACATACCGTATCATGGAGATCGTCGTGGGAGCTTTTAAAGCCGCGGCATTGATAACGAACACAATTCTCCGCATTAAAAAAGTCTTTGCTCGTGCCTCCTGGACACCACCAATCTCCTAAAAGATAGTCTGGTCAGATTCGTCGTGTTGAAAGAAAAGAAGCGACATTGACATACCAATACCATGGCACGAGGACTCGTCAGAGCTCCGCTTTCTTGAGGTTAATGTAGTCCATAACATCTGCAACGGATCCACTTAAAACAACGCGTCCGTTCTCCATATAGGCAGCTCCATCTGCGTAGTTAAGCTCCTCCAGACGATGAGTTACCCACAGGGACGTTACTGAAGGCGGCCCAGCAACCACTCGTCGGACAGCTTCCAACACTCCAACCTGATGACAAGCAGTCCTTTTAGATGAAAGAAACGACTTGAGGAGACTGACCTGATCGGTTTCGTCTAAGAAAGTCGTTAACTCGTCCAGAAGAAGCACCCGGCTTGTCTCGGCAAGCGCCCCCGCGATGGCCACTCGCTGCTTTTGACCACCACTTAGCGTCTGTATAGGACGCTGCAGGAAAAAAAAAAAAAAACAAAACTCATCTGCTTGTCCACACAAGAAACCACATTTCATTCACCTGTAAGTAGTTCTCCATCCCCACGGCTTTAAGAGACCTCCAAACTCGGTCCCGGACCTCCTCTTGCGTTAATTGTAGGCGTCCAAGCCCGAACGCAACATCTGCTTCGGCTGTAGGCATGACAACCTGGTGGAAACAACGAGAAGTGAAAAACTGGCTATCAACTACAGGAACCTGGTGATCCGGATTCTGGAAGACAAAGCTCTTTGGCTGTGCCACACGCATCTGTCCACGGGAGGGTCTCATCAGCCCTGCAAGGCACTGGAAAATAGCCAAACAAGACACAAGCAAAGAGTTAGGAGAGTCATTACACAAACGAAAGTGAAAGGCTACCGTAAAGACTGGCCTTGAGCAGTGTCGATTTCCCGCATCCATTGGGCCCGAGGAGCATCCAGAGCTGTCCTTGCGGGATTCGAATGGAACAATTCTTGAGCACGGGTACTACAAGCCCCGTGTCACCCCGTACCTCCACAAACAGATTCTTTGCCTCGATATCAAAACTAGCCCGACCATCCACTGACGACGTACAAGCTGTGAAACTTCAACCTCAGCAACAGTCGACAATCAATGGCCTCAGGAAAAACACTAAACAAACGAAAAAAATCCGAGCCCCTCTTGTTTTTTCTGTGCGTGAGCAAGCTTACCCGGAGATCGCGGCTTAAATCTCCTCGATCGCGAGCGCAAAGTCAGACTTGCGAGGCACGCTGTGTGAGAAAGAAAGAATTTAGATATCCGTGCGCGAGACAATGCCCATAATCTAGCATACATGTCGCGACCTCACCTGCGCGATCAGCGCCTCCGATTGACACTGGCGCTGTCACAGCCAGCGCCATCGCCCGCCACAGACCTAGCGCGAGAATAAGAGCCCTAAAAAATCCCACTACCTAAACCCCGATACCTTCGTTACTTGGATGGAGACCAGTCGCCATCATCACCATCCCTGTGAAGAAAAAAATCGTTTTTTTTTATGCCATGGCTGCACAGAAAATCGAATGCTGGTGGTGCCGAATTGAAAGCTCCTGATACTTTTCCTATCCTTTGACAGGGCACGGTGGCCGTGTCCCGTGCATCCACAACGAGTTTCAGATCATAGCGAGTGAGTAAATGAGAGCTCGGAAATGGAAAAAAAAATGGGAAAAAAATCCCACGAACAAACAAACACGAGAGGCCAAGGGAAGCTACACGCCGGCTTCTCATTACTTTCCTCGCGAGCCATACCTCTCAGTGCCTCTAAATGAAATGCTGACCCTTCTCTGGTGTACGAATTCATGGATGTAAGTTCGAGCTTATCGATTCACATTCTGGAACCTGGATTACTCGCGCCACCCGGTCGATCAAAAATCAAACTTTGCTAGCGCGACGCGGAGAAACTCTAGATAGTCCTTGCAAAGTCACTGCTCAAAGAGAACAAAATCCGTAAAAGCATTATTCACGTGGAACAATGGCGACATTGTGGTGTGCCTTAACATCAGATAGTGGTACTAGAATCTCAGAAGGTCTTACGGAAAGTTTTGCGAAATTGACGAGCGGAGAAAGAGGCAGGGCATGGTGGTGGTGTCCGAGACTTGTCATTTCAGGGACGTGGAAGCGTGGCTCAACACTGTCCATTAACAGAGCTTCTCTCTCTCTCTCTCTCTCTCTCTCTCTCACCCTCTCGCTAATCGCTTATAAAACCACTGCCGCTTCGGTACTCCGACTCGCCCGAGTGGAAACGTGCAAAGATTGTATTAACGTGCATTCCTTCCGGCGACCTGCTGCGAGTGCGAGATACGGTCCCCTCTCTCACCAGCAACCTGTCCTTCGAAGAAAAAAAAGAGATTTTTGTATACGTCCAAGGAGAAGTTTGTCCATCTCTTTCGATATGCGTCTCGTGGCCCTGGCTAAGTCGCGTGACTAACGCGGTGATCTTGGTGTTACTGTAAAGAATCACGCTGCACTGTTCATTTTGCGACGATGGAAGGCGAAGGAGCTCGCCATACTCGGCTCGCCTCGTCACAATTGCGAGTCTTGACTTGCGGGCGAGGCAGCAGCGATGGGGCAGCCTTTTCTTAATTGGCTTTTTATTCGTTGCCTTTGCGAGCGAGCGATCTGACTTTACCATTGTTGCTGCTTATGATCACCATCTCTTCCAGTCCATTTTCCCAGATCTTCTTTTTTATAAAGCCTGGCCCTCTCTTTCTTTCTCTCTCTCACCCATCCTGTCCAACCCGTTTAGAACGTTCAAGCTACCACGCTACAACTTATCCGAGCTTCCGAGCTCCTGCCTGTGAAAGAACGATATTTGCAACAGGGATCTCTCTCAACTCGCGGTAAGTCACCGGAAAAATCGCATTTTTTCCTCACTCTCGGACTTTTTTCTTTGATCCTCCAGCGTGCAATGCCACCGCGTAGACGACGATCCAAATCCTGCTCCACTGCCACTGCCGCTGCCGCTGCTCCTCTTCCGGATGGATCTATCGAGCAATCCATCCACCAAATGCTGAAGTCACCACTCCTGGAAGAGACTCGATTGCCCTCTTTCGAGCTCGAGGATTTCCCAGAGTGGTGGCCGGCGGCGGCCACCTCGAGCGATCAGGGAGCTTCTCCAATGGCCACATTCGAATCCATGGACGACCCTTTGCTGCATTTCCCGCAAGAACTCCCCGAGACCCATTCCACATTGCAGGGCATTTGCTCGCCAGCGTCGAGCGTTCTCCCGTGCTTGACATCGCCATCCCCGACGCAGTTCGTGGCTCCTCCAGCTCTCCCACCGATGGCGAAGGCGGCGGGGGCTGGATCTAAGCGAAGTAGCCGAAGAACATTGGCAGCGACTCACGATCTTGGAGTGGACAGCAAGAGCAAAAGCATCTCGCCGCGCGAGAGCCACATTCTTTCCGAGAGGCAGCGGAGGAAAGGGATGAACCATCTCTTCTCGACGCTGGCATCGCTCTTACCGGAGACGTGTTCCAAGGTACTTGGAGCTCCTCTCTCCCTTTTATTTTTCTCTCTCGTTCTTGGTTTCTTCGTGGTTTTTGTTGCCTTCCTCCATCCTGTAGCTAAAACCGATTGTCCGATTTTTTTTCTCTGATCTTAGAGCGATAAGTCGACCATCGTCTCCGAGATCATCAGCTACATCCATCTCCTCCGAAAGGACCTGGAGGATCTGGACAAGAAACGCTCCGATGTGTTGAGAAGCGCTTCTCCTCGCGCGGCGATGGCGATCAAGGACTCGGGCTCTCCATCGCCATCGATTTGCACCACCACCAATGACCGCGGCTCCAAGAACGCCGGAGGGGGCGATGATCATCCGGGCATGATCCAGCAGCAATCGCAGCAGGCGTCCAATGTGATCCTCAGCGTTTGCGGCAGCGACGCTTTCATCACCATGATCTGCGCCAGCAAGAACAGGAGCGTCTTCTCCAAGGTGTTGCTTCTCCTGGAGCATCACAAGTTCCGAGTCCTCGACGCAAACATCTCCACCAACGCGTCCACGACCTTCCACTACTTCCACGTCAAGGTCTGATTGATCTTTAAGTACGATTGAGCTGATCGAAGCTAAGCTCGTTTTTCATCGCCCTTTCTCTTCCAGGCTTTGAATTCACAGCTTCCAAAAGATGCCTTGCAGAGAGACCTCCAGAGCCTGACCGCATCCGAGACGAAAAATGAGACATCGTCTTCGTGAAGAAGTGAAACAAGAGCTCGCGGAAAGAGTGTTTTTCTTTTTCTCTCTCTCTTTGTTGATTTTGGTTGCGAGGAAAGAGATAATGTTTGTACCAATTTTTTCTTCATCTCTGGCTTTGTTTCTTACAATTCTATCCTTCCGCGAATCAATACGAGATGGAAAGCTTGCGAAAAAAACGAAGGCTTTGAAAGCGACGCCACAAACCCTAAAAGGTTGATAGATGTAAACCCTTCTTCCTACTTCTGTACAACAATTTCCATAGCTTTCATGGAAACTCTGAGAGCTCTTCCAGTTTTCGCCACAGCGATGCCAGCGCACAGCTCAAATACACTGCCAACACTTCGATCCAAGAAATGCTCCTGGAAAAATCTTGGTTTGCTGAGCAGAACTCGTCTAAAAGATCAACATTTTTTTACCTGATCAATTCGTAGTCTTCTTCCAATTGTTGCCGCTGGGGACCATCATCGAGTGATCGAAAGCTCCTTCTCGAACTGTCCAGCAGCGGTGAGAGATTTTTAACTGTGTGTCCGCAGATGTCACACGAGCTCTTTCCCCGGATCGTAAACCACTTCGCTGCGCAGTCGCTGTGAGCCGCCGCGAGGTCCCCTTTGCAGCAGCAATCCATGCGAAAGCTCTCGCCTTCGCTCAGCTCCACCAGGCAAATCCGGCAAACGGCCTCACTTACATCGCCTGGGGCACGGCAATCAAGCAACAAGGAATCAGTAAGTGAAAGCTCCATAAAAATGAGATTTTTTTGGTAAGATACCTCGAGAGCTTTGTTCTTGGCATGGCATCAGCGACTTTATTGCCGAGTTTTCCACATCGGCTGTCTTAATCAGCTGGTATGAAGCTGTTATCGTTGCCGGTAATTCGTGGCGAAGGCCCTGCAAAATAGCGCATGAGAGCAGCCATTAATGCCGTGAGCTCGATTAATCTTTGATCGCGAGAACCCTTACCCGTGAATTGTTCTTGGGAGGCGACATGAAAGCTCCCGCTCCAGCTCTCTCTCTCGCACTGGTGTCTGCTCGGAGATGTGTCCACGCGCTAGTGTCCAATTTCATAGCCGGAAAGCTAGAAGATTTCTTGCGCCAAGCTGCACAATCATGAGTAGATCACAATACAAGTCAAGCTTGGAACAGTGGCATCACTGCTGGACTGGAATCATGGAAGGGAAAAAACGAAAAAAAACAGGAAGGAATAGAGAGTAGCATCACGCGGTGACGACTGAGTGTGTAGAGAGTCGCTAGAGGACACAAGTCACGAACTCCATGTCTTTAGCAATATGCTCCGCTGAGAGCTAAAAAAACAACGATCAATCACGCATAAGAAAAGAGAAGAAAGACTTGTGTGTTTCTCTTGCCTGTCCAGCAGCACGAATGTTTTGCTTCTTCTTCTCCTTTTTGATGCCCGGAGCTCAAAGGTCTTTGTAGATATATACGAAAGAGAAGCTCCATCGCAACTTGGTCAACTGGAAAACTTAAAACAGTGGAGCGTTTTAAGATTTGACTGACCGGTTAAACCCATTGTGTGTTTCCTAAATCCATTTGCATTACTCTCCATCACTTTCTGCTTTTCTGCCAAGGGCCCAGCCAGTGAGATCGCAAAGTGATAGAGAAAAAAAGTACCTGAAAGTCAGCTACGAGATATCTCACATTCTGCCTGAAGACAAAACCAACACCTTCTTTTGATTAACAATGAAAAAGAAAGGGAGATGAACATATAAAAACTGTATAAACTCCTCAAGTTATTACTCTCGTCCAGGCTCTTGTAATTTGGTTACTTACATAGATAGATGATAGCGGATGTCAACGCATTTATAGGAATCCGATACTCTAGTAGACTTTCGTCGCGAGGTTGCTAGCTCTGTCATTGCGAATCTGATTAGCTGACCCACAACACTCACTGACAAGAAAGCTGAGAAAACGAACCATGTCGTTCGAGCTCTCTGATTCACGACGCCTCGCCACTTCCTCCTCGATTATCTTCACTGCGGCTTCACTCTCGGCATCCCTCGCTTCGTCGAGGGGCGTGTGGCCATGCCTGTGACGAGAAGACTTACACAGTTACACATTTACAAACAAAGTTCCACAGTTGCTTTCGGTGTGTTTACCGGTCTTTCGCAAGAACATCAGCACCTTCATTTACAAGAATGGCGACGGCCTCCAGGCTTCCAACCGCAGCAGCAATGTGAAGTGGCGTGTTTTGAGCATAGTCGACAGCACTCGGATCCACACCGTGCTTTACGAGCCTCTCCACATACTTCACGTCACCACTGGCTGTTGCTTTGCAAAGTTCTATCCCTGGTTCCTGTTTCACACACACAAAGGAAGGATTAAGATAAAAAAAGATCACCATTAACGTAATGCCTGGAGCTAAAACTTGCAAACCTCCAGAAGCGGCTCAGCTCCCTTTTCAACGAGCAAGTCCGCAGCAACATCGTGGCCTCCTTTCAACGCTGCGAGCAATGGCGTCATTCCAAAGTTATCTGAAAGAAAGAAATGAAAATCAAGCAATGAAAGCGAAGAAATCCATAATACGAGACCTTTCTTGTTCACGTTGGCCCCGGCATTTATCAGCATATCGACACACTCACTGTGGCCTTTCGACGCTGCCATATGCTGCGAAGAAAAAAGAAAGCTCAGAGCATGCAGGGAAGGAGAGAGAGCCTGTCTTTACCAAAGCTGTACGACCGTCAGAATCCGCTGCCGATGGATCAGCTCCTCTGGCCAAAACCTTTCGTAAGGTGTTGACATTCCCCTCCAAAGCACTTCCTCGTATGCACTGGTGTTGGCTCAGTGCTGCAGAGACTCCAAGTTTTCTCACCGCGATTCCCAGCTCCAGCGCAGTCACGGCATACTGTACTGCTTGCAGCGGTGTCAAGATTTGCACCAGCTCGTCCGCTGCTCGTAGCCGCAGCTCCTCGGCCTCGAGAACGATGTCACGCAGGTACGCCAGCTTCGGTTCCATGGCCTCTTGGAGCAGTGACAAATCGTCTGATTCGCTTGGTGGTGGATCTGTGACAGTGGCCCTTGTTATCTCTTGATCTGCAACCAGCATCTAGTCATGAGACAAGGTGAAGTTTCATCAGAAGAAGCTGGTGGAAGAGTTATAAAAGCAATGAAGAGAAGAGAGAAAGAAGAGAAGTCGCAAAGACTTACTTGTAAGTCGGCAAGATGATTGGAGATGTTGTCTTCGGCATGACGATTACGCTGTTGTAGCGAGTTTAGTCTCTGGAGTTGCTTCCCGGACAATGCTGCCATGGTTGGGACGTCCATTCCTTCCAAGATTTTCACGAGATCGTCTTCTATCTGCATCCCCATGAGCGAGAAAACCAAGATGACGCTCATTGTTGGTCGCCACCCTCCCATCCACAGGAAAGAAATCTCCAGCGGGGACCTCCAGCAGCTCGCTACTACGTGAGAAGCATCTTCTTTGATCATCTGGATCTTTTCCTCGGCATAGTTTCTGTAGAAAGTGTAGAACTGTTCTAGTGCTTGGATGAGCAATTCCTCTGAGCAAAGCTCCTCTTTCAAAGCATTGCGAAGAGATTTGAGTTGCAAGCTAGCTGCATCAAACCATTTCTTGTGGAATTCTTCGAAATCCCGTGATGCCATCGATCTCAATTGCCTCCGAGAAAGATGTGCAAAACAATTGCCACTGAAAAGACGCGCCAAACAAATCAATCTTTAGAGTCATGGACAAGAATCAAATCGCACAGCACAGACAAAAAGACTCTACCATTCAACAAGAACACACAAATTTCTCTACTTATCGCACACGCACAGCAATCGCACAATGATCTCACGTAGAAATCACGCAAATCTTTGTAGCAACCTGATAGGGAATGCGCTCGCTCCCTCCTCGCGCGTCCTAAAACCCTAGCTCCAGTGCGCGCATCCCTGTCAGGGATCTCCAGAGCTCCACGGTTCGAATCCATGTAAGCACCGTTTTAAAACCATGCCAGTAAATATTTATGGAACCGGGCGATTAAACTTAAATGGGCCAGCCTGTTAACCAATACGCTATACGGCTTTTACGCACATATTCATTCGGCATTTAGGTGTTGTTGTTCCTTCTTTTTTCTTCCTCCGTTCTATCCCTTCATCTTCCCAGATCCAGCTCGTCGCTCGTCCAGGCGCTGGCCGGGGCTACATTGCGACGCGGAGCTGATTGAGTGGCGCTTCTAGGCGGTGGATTTCGAGCTTCTCGCGAGGTTTCGAGGGATTTCCGGCCTGCATTCTTCGTCTTCGTTGCCGCGGATTGCCGGAGGTAGCAGGCGCGCTGGCGGGGGCGAAATATCGATCCTCGGCTAGAGAAATTTCTCAGGTAAGCGCCGGTAGCGAGGGTTTTCTTGGAAATGCTCGTTTCGATTGCGATAAGGAGTGCTAGATCTGTGGTTCCAGGGGCTGATAATTGGGTCTTGGCAGAGATGTACAAGAACCAGCTCCAGGAATTAGCGCAGAGGAGCTGCTTCAATTTGCCGGCGTATTCGTGTATCAGGGAAGGCCCTGATCATGCGCCGCGATTCAAGGCGGCCGTGAACTTCAATGGCGAGGTTTTTGAGAGCCCAAATTACTGTAGCACACTGAGGCAGGCCGAGCATGCCGCCGCGGAGCTCGCTCTCAATGTTCTCTCTCGACGAGGTCCTTCACAGTCTCTCGCTGCTCGGATTTTGGTAAGTGTTTCTAAGTTTCAATGCTTTGTGGAGATGGACACTGATACTTCCTTCTCTTGTTTATTTTTTTTTCTTCACAGGATGAAACGGGTGTTTTCAAGAATCTCTTGCAAGAAACGGCCCAAAGGGCGAATGTGCCATTGCCAACGTACACTACCACCAGGTCTGGGCCTGGGCATTTGCCGGTTTTTACATGCGTCGTCGAGGTTGCCGGGATGAACTTCACCGGGGACGCTGGGAAAACGAAGAAGCAAGCTGAAAAGAACGCTGCCATGGCCGCGTGGGCGACGCTGAAGCAATGTAAGTTTCCTCTCTTCGTTTTGATTGTCTCTTGGTTTGAACCGCGAGTTCTGGCTGATTGCAGTTGCGAAGAAACTGGCTCCTCCAAGTTTGTTCTACTCAGACGAGATGACCGAGGATCAAGAGCAGATCAGCATAGCACGAGTTTTGTACCTTGCTTACGAGAAAGTTGGCGGCGGGCAAGCTTCCAGACCGAGGCAGTATACGGTGCCGTCCTTGTTCGACAAGGACTGCACTGTGGGATACTTGGGCAGTCAGCAGCAGCATCTAAGATCTGGAGCAGGCTTTTGCTCGACGAACCCGCGTTCCTCGAATCCGGAAGCGCTAGCGTTGCCCAGGGATATCAGAGCTTACGGCATGACGCATCCACGGGTCCGCACGAGGAACGTCCAGCTGACCCACGAAGTCCCTCCGCCTATCGAAGAGCATCGCCGAGACGAGGAAGATTGGCTCCGTGGAGAGAGCAGCAGTAGCAGCAGCACCTGCGCCAGCAGCAGCAGGCCCATGCCTGAGGAGCCCAAGCGGAGCTCTCGGAGCCCGATGTTTTGGCCCCGGACAACCGACTCTCACTGGTGGCAGTCGGACAGCTCCTTGCTCTCGTCGGGCTATCACTTGAGAAGACCACAGGTTTCGCTAGCTCCGCCGGTGAGAGTCCGCTCGGTGGTGGCCGTGAGTGCTGCTCCTCCTCAGCGATCACAGCCGCAAGAGGCAGCGGATCAGGATGGTCTCAGCGACGGACTCAGCCGGCTCAACCTCTAGCAACTTTCGAGAGCGGACTCGACTCATCGCGCAGCTTGGATTGGATCGCATGGCTGGTTCGTGGAGATTTAGCTCGGAGGGACTACTACTGCCTCGAGTAAAAGCACCGATCGGCAGCCGAGAAGAGGAGGCGAGAATGCATCACTTATTGGAGCGGGGGCTACCGTAATCAATGATTCAGCGTGGGAATCCATCTTCCGAGTTAAAGAGCATGCTGACGAGCGGTGTAGGTGACCTCGTTTGGCTTCACGCTTTTATTAATGTGTGATGTGGAAGACCATAAGCCCAGGAAGGAGGAAATCCTCGCGACTAGATCGATCGAATCGAATTGGAGAAGAAGAGCAAGAGAACGATCGATCTTCGTTCGTCATTGATCGATCGACCCATCTAGTTTTCTCTTCTGCCAAAGCTATCGTGTTGATAAGATTAAAACCCAAGGGTCATGTTATCTATCTCCCGTACAATGGGTACGGCATGGGTACGGCTTGTACGGTTGAAGAGAGATGGCAGGAAAATGGGAGCCAAGCGAAATCCAAGATGACGATCGGGCCATCCACGTGTCAGACGGGGCCCTAGGTTCGCGTTTGTCAGTGTTGATGGTCGCGGATCATCGGTGAGAGAGGCGAGCTTGGAATGCGATTGCGGGCGGGAGGCCGAGCTCCTCCTCCCATCCTCCTCTCCTCCAGCCGCCGCCGCCGCCGGCCCCGCCGCTGTCTCCATCGATCGATCGCCGGCTTCGCGCTGTTCGAGGTAGGTCATTGGCGATTTAGCTCAGATTTCGAGAGGATCCCGATCGGGGGCCATGATTCGATGACTGCCAAGAATCAAGAACGTTGAAGGGAGTGATATCGGTGGTATCCAAGAAATTAGAAAAGAATGGCGCCTATGATCGCGCCATCGCTGCTCAACACCGGTGTGGAGGGATTGCTACATCCATTTAATGTGGCTCATTCCCGGACACAACTATTCTCGGGTAAGAAAATTCTACTTTGGTGGTAAGCTTTCAATTCTTACCTTGTTTGATTTGCTTCCAGGATTTGAATGTGCTGGGATAAAGAAGTATGGGATCGATCTTCTCGTCGATGGCAAGTATTTCAGTCGATTTGGAAGGCAAAATGGGCACTTCCAGAGGTTGACGGCGGCCTCAAAGAGGCTGGACGAGACGACAGGGAATTCAGTGGAAAAACCAGAACTTGACGAGCTTATAGCGGCGATTGTGTATCAAGCAGAGATCGAGGGTAGCTTGAGTAACGCGTTCCAGAGGATATCGACGGAGGACTGGAGCAAAGTTCTTAGCAACGTAGGGAAAAAGCATTGGGAGCTAGCGTTGGCCGTGTTTGGAGTTTTCAAGGAGACGAGCTCCATCTTTCTGAAGCCCAACACCGGCATCCAGAAAAACGAGGAAGACAGGGAAGTAGTACAGATTCTAAAGGTGTACACGACGATGGTAGCGGTGCTTGCCAGGCACGGGAGGCTTGAAGAAGCCGAGGCCATTCTTACGGAGGTCCAGCAGCTAGGCTTTGGCCTCGATCTTTTTCTTTACAATGCGCTGTTGGGTGGCTATGCCAAGCAGGGCATGGCCGAGCGCATGCTGGACTGCATGCTCGAGATGCAAAAGTTCGGCATTCAACCCGACCATGTTAGCTACGAACAGGTATCTTTTGAGTTTGAGTCTGTCTTACGCACAAGGATGGCTTGGTAGCTGGTTGCAGCGTATTTGAATTCGAAAACTCCCGAGCTCAAGCTGGCGCTGGAGGTTTTGGATCATATGCACAGCCACGAGCTGAAGGCGAGCCAAAAAACGTACTCGGAACTCATTGCTGCCTGCTGGAAGAAAAGTGAAGTAGAAAATGCGGACAAGTGTTTTTCCGCTATGATCGCTGCTGGCCATTCTGCTGATTCCAAGGTAGGATTTTGGTACTGTTAAAACCATTTCAAAAGTGCAAGGTGTTGTTTTGTTTCAGGTGCTTGTAAAGTTGATGCAGCTCCACGCGCAAAAAGGAAACCACACTCGGACCCAGCAGCTGTTTCAAATGCTAAAACAGGCAGGACTGAAAGCCAACTCGACGTGCTATGAACAGTTGCTTCTTGCTTATTGCAAAGCTGGCTGCTTGGATCAGGCTTTCACCATCTTCCGTGAATCCAAACAGGTACTTGTATCTTACAGCTGATGTTTATTACATCGTTGTGTTTCTTGTGGCAGATTGCAAAACCTTCTCTAATTGTCTATAACATTTTACTGGACGCATGTGCCAAGGCTGGGCTTCACCTCCAAGCCATGCAATTGTACAACGAGGTGTGTGGCTCGGGGCTGAAAGCCAATGCTATAACTTATACGTCGGCCATCACAGCACTTGTGAGGAGCGGGAGGTGTGCTAAAGCAGAAGAGCTCTACAAGAGGATGCTGCGGCTGAAAATCTCTCCAACAGCGCATACATACACGTCAATGATTCACGCATACGCAATGAAGGGCTGGACAAGATCGGGACATGAGGTGATCCCATACCTTTTAGTTGTGCTGACACCCTGTATCTTTATCCGCATTACAGGTCTGTGTTACAATGAGGAGCAACTGTCAAATCACTGCGGTGGCATACAATGCAATGCTGCACCTATATATTCGTGGGGAGTGGTACACGGAAGCCGCCAATATTCTGAGTGAAATGGACAGCGAAGACATCGAGCCAGGTGTTCCAGGATACGGAGTACTGATAGCGGCATGCGGTGATTCCTCGCCGGAGATCATGCCACTGGTGAGAACGCTGGAGACTAGCCGGTGGGAGACGTGCAGGATAGTCTACCAGCTTATGTTCCTGCCTTTGTACGAGAGCTGCGAGTCGCTGCTGGAAGGTAGCATAGCGGACTTGCCGAAGGACGTGATGGCGTTCCTCCAGAAGATGGCTCAAACCAAAGACGCAGAGGCCAACCTCTCGTTTTACAACTCGCTCATGGACGGGCTGTGGAGGAAAGGATTGAAACGCCGGGCAAAGTCAGTGATGGTAGCAGCCAGGAGCTTACTCCCGTGGTACAAGAGGCCAAAGCTCACCAAGATGAAGCTTCTACTGGATCTCAGAGGATTGTCACTGGGAGCAGCACAGGTCGCAGTGCTGGACTGGTTGAGTGGAGTGGCACAGCTCCACGAGGAAAAGAGCGAGCAGCAGATGGTTCTTGTGACGGGCAGTGATTCCAGCGACAAACTCGTCGTCAAAGCTCGCAAGGGGATAAAAAAGGCTGTCGGGGCCACTCTAGCGGAGCTGGGTTCACCGTTTGCCGAAGATCCCCAAGGAAGTGGGAGGCTGGTAGCATCGGTTTACGATGTTGTGCAGTGGCAGGCTGTGTATGGAATCTCGTCGGCCTTGATGCTGCTCGACAACACCCAGCCTTACATAACCCAGTGACGAACAAAGTCCCAAGTTCTTACAAACACTGTGATTGTTTCAAGCATAAACTATTCAAGGTTTAATAATCTCAAATGTGACCCAAGCTGAAATGAAAGTTCGCCTCATGGAATTCTGAAACATTCAAAATTTCATATTGATTTTGGCTATGATAATAGCAAACAAAAAGCTTCTTAATATTATTACTATTACTTGTGATTAAAAAAACTATTTGCTACACATATTATATGTTTTAAATCCTTTTTAATAGCAAATAATGAGCTATTTTGTAGATTGTACTCTATAAAGCACGAGTCCAGCATACTATTTCTATATACCATATCCAATCTCTTCACCTTCTGCTTCTATGAGCACCAGGTTCAAATACATTGTTGTACACTTGAAATTCCAATATCTATACAAGTTTATAGTTCCACGCTCCAGAAACTCCAAGCCACGCTTGCTCCACAAGCTCCAAGCTCCAAAAAGGATCAACTCCACGCTCCAAAAGCTCCAGTGAGCTCCAACCAGCACCACCCAAGCGATCCACCCAAGCTCCAAAAACTCCAAACCTTCACGCTCCTAAAGCTCCAAACGCCAAGCTCCACGCTCCACGCCCTGTGCTCCATGCAATCAATCGAAAGGATGCCCGAGCATCCTGGTCTTCCATAATGGACTCAATCGCATAGCCCGAGGAAGTCACGGGTTGTGGCCTCTAAATCACAGCTAAAAGATGGAAGCTGTTGTGTATGGGAGTTAATAACTAATACGCCTCTCAAGAAACACATAGCTTTAGTCACCATCCAAGCAACAAGTGCAGATAAGGCTAACTGGACATCAAGCTCTCCCTATCCTTCACACGCAAAGGCCTATCTCAAAGACTTTGTTGGTTGTTTTGACTTGGAAAGCTCTCCTAGAGTGATCAACACCTCCGCCACGGCGCAAGCCAGTCGCTTTCAAGGCTCAGGATGGTCCCTCAATCGCTCAAGAATATCAAGCTCGGGATTGTTTGATTAAATCTATCCATAATAGTTGCTATAGGTGCTGATGTCTTGATCCTCGTGATTCTATATCTATGTACATTGTACAGCCCAGATATCTTCTTCCGAATCTCGTCTTGTCAAGCCAAAAAAAAGGCCTCCGGCTTTAAGACCAACCAGGTAGAGAGAGTTGCTTGAAAGACTTGAAACTCTTCTTGCTTTTTTTTTTTATTAATTTTTTTCTCCATAGTTCTTTTCGTTGCTGATGTTGATGATCAAAGACCTCATGTTGTTCTTACTTCCACTGTCTACTTTTTTATTTAGTTTTCCTAGCTACAGTCAGTCGTTTTTGGTGTCATTTTCCAGAGCTACTAACATGAGGGTCCAATTTCTTCGCGAGAGAAGTGCGTTAAAAAGGCATTTATATAGTATATATAGTATATATTATTTACATAAAGAAAAAATGGAAAAGACCAGCTGCAAAAACAATGTACACAAAAAAATTCAAGAAATAAACATAGACTTGGAGGATCTTCATCCAACCAAGTGAGCAAGAAAGAAGAACCAAAAAAAGAGAAACCCCCAAACTACAGAAAGAGATCTGGCACCATCCCTCCTATAAACATCATATACCACAACTCCTCTGCCAACTTTCTCAAATTTTTCTTCAATATCGTTAAACTACTACCTCGTCCGAGTTAAATCGGTTCACCCCTCTTGCCTTTGCTTGATCCGGAACCAAAGCACCTCAGTTCCTGAGAAACTCTTCCCTTGTTTTTGTTTTCTTCAATCCATCGCCTCTTGAGTCTTTTGCTGCTACTCTTGCTTGCTCCTACTGAATAAATCTTAAAAAAAGAATCGAAAAATGCCTGTATAGAGAGAAATCGCCAAGCGCGCGTTGGGTCGGATCATCCATCCATGTCACTCGGTCACCAAATCGTTCACCCAATTCAGATCCGGGCTTGGCTCTCCAATTCCAGCCTCGTACCCGATCCCCAGTCCGCTACTCTCGCCGCCACCACCACCATTTCCACCACTTCCAATCACCTTGTTCGCCAGCCTCCCATAGATCTTTGCTCGCAAATCCCTGCCCGATTCCACCCTTGGCACCGGCATCGATAGCATCTCCTGCTCCTCCAACAGATCCTCCTCGCCCATCTCCATCTCCCACATTGTGTCCCACCTCGTCGGCTTGGTCGGGGTACACGGCAGGCTGACGCTCGTACCGCGCGGCACGGCGCACGGCGCTGCCCAGCTCCCCGCGCTCGCCCCCGGTCGGAGCGGGCTGGGGCCGCTGCTGTACTGCGGGCTGCACTGGACCCAGCCGGCGGTACCGTGCTGCATACCGCCCGCGACGTGCGGCACGGCAACCGACTTCTGGAGCTCGAGCTGCTGGAGCGCCGTGACGAGATCGCACATGGCCTTGTTGTGGAGCGGATGGTGGCTGGTGGCGGGGCTGGACGGCGCGGACGCGAAGCCGAGGCGGCGGGTGTCGAGGTGACGCCGCGGTACCGCCGAGGGCGACATGGGCGGCGACTGCGACGGCGAGAGTGGCGGGGAGAGCGGCGGTGGAGACTGCGCGAGGCCGACGAGAGTGGAGGTCGGGGAGGAGATGAGGCGTGCCGCGCTGCATGCCGCCACTGCCCGAGGCGATTGCTGTTGCGGGCCCTGGTGGCAGCAGCAGTGCGACGTCGACATGGCGCTGGAGGGCTCGAACGAATCCAAGCCAAGCGACGGCGACGAGCCCACGAATGGTTTGTCGCTGAAGCTCCGGAGAAGCGATGCCGCGGCCGAGGCGGAAGATCTTCGCGGCGAGCAGGGAGAGCCCACGAAAGCGGCGGAGGAGAAGGAATCCGGCGAGGTGGTGGCGCAGAAAGAAGAGGGCAGCGATGGCGATGGCGACGAAGAACACGGCGAGGACGAGAAGAGCGCGTTTGAGGAGGAGGAAGAGGGTGGCGAGGAGGAAGAGGTAGTGGAAGAAGGCGAATTGCTCATGGCCTGCGAGACCTGGGGAAGGAGGCGGAGCTGCTCGGACGTGTGCGCAAAGAAGCACACCCTCCTCTTGCAGCTCCGGCCATCCTTGCACGGCTGCGTGCGGTACCGCGCGGGATGCAGCCAGCACTCGAACACGCCGTGCGCCAGCTCGCAGGCGTCGCCGTTCTTGCAGCTCCCCTTGCGGAAGTCCGGGCAGGCAGTGCCCGAGTAGTGAAACCGCCGCGGATCTCTCCGCCGAGCCTTCTCGCCCGGATGAGCGAACGGGCACTCGGTCCAGTCGTGGCTCCGGCCGCGCATACACCGCCGGACCTTGAACTCGAACATCCGGAACTCGTCGCAAGAGTAGACGTCCTCGGCGCTCCAGGTCGCTTCATCGCTGTTGTTGGACGGTAGGAAGCGGTGCAGCACGGTAGACAGCGCGGCGTCGTGCGACGTGCCGCGCGGACTATCCACCGGAGAGGACGGCGGAGAGGACGAGGTGGGAGAAGAGACGGTGGCCATTATGGATTCCAAAAGACTGCTGCTTTGCTGGTGGAGGTGGTGGTGGTGGTGATGCATCTGGTGGAAGGGGGAAGAGGGCGATGAGAGCGGCGAGAGATTATCCAAGAATGGCGATGTGGAGGCGGGATGATCCAGCGAGAAGGGCATATCATCGATCAACACTCCCGGCATCTTGAAATCGAAGAAAAAAATCGCTTGGGTCTTCCTTCACTGCAAGAATTGGATGAGCGGCGCCATCGTCTGCCTCTTCTTTCTTGTTGGGCGATCCAGATTCGATCGATCAAAGAGAGAGGAAGGCGCAAAGAAGAAGAAGAAGAAGAATGAGCTCTCGCGCTCTCCGTCAAATCAATCGCTAGCCAAGCTCCTACACTGCAAATTTTTTTTCTTCCCCTAGGCAAGAACCAGAGAAGAAGCAAAGATAAGAAGAATCTCCTCAAGTTAGAAGGGTGAATGAAAAATAGGAAATGAAAAATTAGGTCAAACGAAATTTCCCAAATGTCCCAAGAAGAATGCGAAGAGAGGCCATTTTAACGGACCACCCGCTTAAAACTAACTTTACCTTTAAGACAAAGACCATAGGTCCCGGGTTCGAATCCCTTCCCTACCTCGAAAATATCGCCGAGCAGCGGCCGACTAGCTATGTGACAAGTATAAAGATCTAATCGATGCCACGAACGCGTATGGATACTTTAAGGTTTATTCCATCTTTCCCCAGGTTTAATCCACTCCCGTTCGTGCACGATCGTGGCCCCTCTTTTCTTTCCATGGCGCCTCCATTTCTTTTTACTTTCTTTCAGTCTCCCTTGGAAATTTTTACACGAGCTGTCCCTTGACATAGCGACACGACTTATCTCGACAAAGAAAAGAACGCGATCAAGCAAGATTCGCACTATAATGCCGTAAAAGAAAAGGTATATTCTTTCTTTCTTCTTTCCGCGAGCCGTTCCACGCGTACGGCTGTGGGGTCCGTGGTGATTGGGCCATGGCCCATTCTCTTTTCCAACGTGAACCACAACCACCTAACTTAAAGTAGTGACCCAAACTTGATAAGGCTGCTTTTGTCGTACGGTGTGTGACCCGCAAAGAGAAAAAAATATATTTTCTTTCCCCATAGTTTTCTCAGGATATTTATTCGGGCGTTATCCACAGGGTCCACATGACGTGGAGCTTGACGCCGACAATGTGGGGGCGGCATATTCCACCCGGGATGCTCCGGTTGAGAGTCGTGAGCTAGAAAGCTAGGATTGTGCGCCATCATTTGCGTTGCGCGGTGCGCGGTGGATTGATTCGATTGAAAGCTATCAAGGGCAAAAGATTGAAAGAAACGAGGGGCGAAACAAAGCTTTATAGGAGAACTTGTAGCAAAGAGAAACTTTTCCGGGACTAGAAATCAAAATCGCCCCATCCATCCGCTTCGTCAGGGCTCGCAGAAAAATTAGGTTTAAGACAAGACTTGTTCGCGCCCAAAGAAATGCCCGTCAGACGTACGTGGCGGTTGCCAACAAAAGTGCCAAGACACGTGTCGGGCGGTGGAGGCGGTATCAGATATTTGTCCGGTGACATGGGGACCTCCCGACACGTTGCCTGCCCAAAATTTAACTCGCCGGCCAGCCGCCTTGTGTACGTGTCGCCCAATTCCTGGTGGCGCCAGTGTACGGAAGTGCATAACGGCCGGATTGGCCGTTACGTTTCCCAGGATCTGGATTTAGGGCTCCTGATTCTTAGGGCATGGCATAGTTAGGTTGTGGCACACTAGACATATGAGGTGTTGACCCGCCCATGAGGAGAATGTACGCAGTTGTTCGCCAAAGGTGGTGGCAGCGAAATTGGGTATGTTATTAGGTGAGGATTGTTGTATGCCCACCAAACTCCACGCGGCGTGTAATGTGTGGTATCTTACAGAATCAAACTGAAAGAGACGCTCCACTTCAATACACATTTTGCTTGAATGTGCGGGAGTCTGTGTGTGAGAGAGAGAGGGGGGGCCCTTTTCCAAGAACCCTAAAAGCAGAGTGGTAAGAAACAAAGGTAAAAACAAGAAAAGGTGGCGGGCATGGCCTCTGGCAGGAGAGCATTTCCCCCCAAGATGGCGACCTGATTTTCTAGGATACGAGCAAGATTTGGTGGGTCCTGGGCTGACACGTGGTCGGGGTGGTCGTACGGCAATCTCGATGCTCCAGAGGTTGTCGGTTCCATTCCCTTCCCGGCCAGCTATATGCCGTGTCTGGGCCATATGGCCACAATCCCTGGCCACACCCACATCATGTTCCCGTGAATTATCCGATTGAAACGCTCGGTCTCGCGCTTGCTTCGTCGTCTTGCATGGAATCATCAGATAGAATTTTATGTTTTCGGCCAGGAAATGATTGATTGCTCCTCCTTGGCCAGCAGCAAGAAAATCGTGATCGATCTCAATGTATTTACCGCACTGCTACCATGGCCCAGAGATTTTTTTATTCGAGTCCTGGAGATTCTTGGACAAGCGAAGACACCTCAGAGGATCAAAGAGATCCTGGAGTTTTCAGGCAACTTAACGCGAAGAAAGTATGGTACTAGTCCTTCTGCTGCGATCGTTTGGTGGTTTCTTCCTCGCATAGAATTGTCCCAAACGACACCTTGCGTCCTTCTTTTTAGACTTCCCCAGAAAGCGATTTGTTCTATAAAAAGCTTAGTTGAATGTCCGAGAGCGTGCTATCCTATCTCGAATCGGACCTTATTCCTGGAACCAAAACTATGGCATGTCAGTGAAAGAGATTGGACGCTCTCTCGATCAAAGCTTTGTTCTTCTTTGTAGGCCAGCTTGTCAGAGAGCCTCTCAGAGCGCAACACCTTGCAAGGTGTTGCTTTGAAGCTCTCCAATCCAACACTATTATAATATAGGTATATGCTTGACTGGGTCCCCTGCGCAAGCCAAGCATGGCACCCACGCACAAAAGAGAAGAAAAGCAAAGCCCAGGCTCAGTGGTTCCATCGGGAACATTAAAACATTAGCAAAACGTGGAAATCTTTTGAGTTGAGGCCTCACAATCTTTGAAGCGCATCAAACTCGAAAACCACAGCTCACCAGCTCACTTGCGAGCTGTCATCAAAACTTGTAAACATCCTCGGAATAAGCTGTGAGAAAAGCCGCAAACAAGCAAAATCTCTCTCTCTCATGTAAACATCCTCGGAATAAGCTGTGATAAAAGCCGCAACCAAGCAAAATCAATCTGGTGTGTGTGAGAGAGAGAGATGAGAGAGAGAGAGAGGGAGACACTGTGTGTGTTGAGTGCTCTGCTCCATTATCAGGAACACGCGTTGATCCCAAAGGCTGACACCCACGCTGTTTGGAACTGAGCATTTCCCACAACCTTGTCGCCCAGCAGCGAGCGATTTCGATCGACCCGACCTGGAAAAACATAAATGCAACTGTTTAGAGGCACTGTCCACTAGCCCGTATTAAGACTAAGTGGATCCCCCGAAACCGGCCATGCGGATATAACTTAGCAGCCGCGTAGTAGTCGAAAGGCTCATAGACACGGTCCAAACAGCGGGCAGCTTCCAAGTAAACCCACAGTGTTGTCTGCTAGCTCTTCCACAGCCTTGGACCTTCCGTCCCAGCTTGGATACTCGGCTCTTGTTTTATGTCCGCGAGCACGCCAAGGTGGCTCTCTGCGACAAGGATTTTTATATGGTCGGGCTGCTCACCGCTTTCTTACTTGATTAATGAGACAAAAGCGATTTACCGTGAGTTTGAGAATGTTTCTAGGGGACGCCGATGGTCGCAAGCGATTCCGTCCAGCAGTTTTTCTGTGGCTTAGTTTCACAGGACAAGAAGAAGCATGAGAAGCTATGTACCACATCCTACTTAGTGTGGCTAGTAATTTTTTCAGGAAGTTCACTTTCCATGGCTGATGCAAAATGCTTAGTATAATCTAAAAAATCATATAGAATATTATTTGGGTGATCCCAAATGTCGAGCTCTTGTGACTGACATGACAATCGGAGCTGATATGTTGATGTCCCTGTCCCAAGGAGTCGGCTCCCTGCGATCATACCGGATCATTGATTTAAGCGCAGTTCCAGATACAGACAGTTCATGCAAGGGGACGACTCCATCCTTGGCAGCTGCCATGGCTTCCACCACATTTTTCCAGTCCCCAGGGGTGCCTTATCGATCTTGATCAGAAAGTTTGGACGGAAACCTTCAACAACAAAGCTTCAGTCATTCGCCAGCTTCACCACCTCCCCGTTTTTGCAGACTTGACCAGGTTGTGAGCGTAGAGCCACTCGCCACTCGCCACTCACACTGTGGGGGAGCAGAATGGCTCCCCCACAGTGTGCATAAATGTCATCCCAAATCGCAAACACCTCCGCTTCAAGCCCCTCCCGGTTCAAGGGCGAGTCGCTGATGACCTACGAACTGTTTGGCCTCCTCTTCGTTCAAGTGGCCAACACTTTTATAGGACCACGGATGTTATCCAACCATTCCTTAAAGAAGTTCTCTGATGAAGCAAAAACCACGTTCGCCACATTCGCCTGCTTAGAGATCCGCACCAGGAACTTCCCTCTGCGGTTCTGGTCCAGCTAGCCAGCTTCTTCGATGAAGATCGTGGGAAATCCATTGAAGAAAGCCGACTGGTGCTTTAGCAGAGCGGACATGTAGCCCTCGAAAGCAGCCATCACCATGTCGATGGAATCCTGCTCCTTCCAGCAAAAGTTGAGCGAACTCCAGGGCGTCTTCAGCAAGATCTTTCGAGATCCCATGCAAGCAGCTTCGCATCTGCTTTTACTTTGAGCTGAAGAGACTTTGCAAGACTGTCGGCCAAGTTTATCTCAAACTGTGCGGGATTCCTGTTGCTCCTCACCCGCATGTCGACGTAGGCTGGAACACCCTGGTCGTCGCCGGCACACTGCCTAGAGTAGACCTCGCGAAGAAGCGCCGATTTGCCCGAGAAAAAAGATTCCTTGGCCCCGTCAGAAAAAAGATCTGACCTTGATCCCCGATGGTCACGGGAGTAAGGAGATCCCTTAGACAGCTCTGATGTTCGATTAAAGAACTTCCCAGCAAACAGATCTGGCACTGAGGAGAACCATCGCACTGACCATCGCGTAAACGAAGGATTCAATTTATAGATGAATGGAAAATTCAGATTTTGAGAAAATGAAGTTTTGACCCATTCAAATTCAGGTATTGACCCAGACAGTTGCATAATACGGTTGAAAAGAATTGAATTTATGATATAGATTGACAGCAACAACGTCAACGATTCAGCGGTTCGAGTGCTGCTTGTGGAACGCTTCGCCTCGGGGCACCACGTCGTCTCTGACATCGTGAAGCTCTGCTGTTCCTCCGCTGGTAATCGGAGAAGAAATTCTGGAGATGATTGAGTCGCGCTACAACTCATCTTCTCTCATTGCCAGATGCTCAGCTCTCGTGACTGGCATGACAATCGGAGTCGATACAACTTTGATGTCCCTGTCGTTGGCTCCCTGTGTTGGAGGAGATAGCAACGAATCATTGTGCAGCTCCAGACACAGTCTCACACAGTTTCTCCACGGGGACGTCTCCATCCTCAGCAGCTGCCATGGCTTCCACCACATTCTTCCAGTCCCCGCGTGTTCATTCAGGTGCTTTCAGGACAAGTTTGTTGCGGGTCTGCATGCGCCGTATGAAACCTGATTCAACAACGTCATTCATGTGCATCAGCTTCTCCTCATCCCATATTTCGCAGACTTTACCAGGCTGTGAGCGTAGCGCCTTTTCGATAAGACCGCACAGCTGAATAATGGCTCCCCCGTAGTGTGCATAAACGTCATCCCAAATTGCAAACACCTCCGCTTCAAGCCACTCCCGCTTCAACTCCGATTTATTCAGACACAGCCTCACGAACTCCTTGGGCTCCGCTTCGTTCAAGTGCCCAATAGTTGCATGGACGATGTCATGACCACTCACTGTCACACAACCATTCCTTAATCCGATGAAGCAAAAACCACGTTAGCCCACTCTTGCTGAGAGATCCGCACCAGGAACTTCAGTACGGCATCTAGCTCCTCTGCGGTTGGGGTCCAGTGAGTCAAGAAATCAGCTTGATCGATGATGTTTGTGGGAAATCCTTTAGAGTGTTTGTACTTGGAAATGTAGCGCGTGAAAGCAACTGTCCATGGGATCCTTCTGCTTCAAGAAAAACTCATGCAAACACCCAGGCGTCTTCAGCGTGATCTTTGCATCAAGAAGCAGTTGCGAGGAGACTTTATCAAATAGCCGGGCATCATTGAGCTTAAGAGAACTAAGCTAATGGGAAAATCTGAGGGATTAATCAAACTCATGTCAACCTTGGTAGTCGCCAGCACGCTGCCTAGAGGAGAACTCGCGAAGAAGCGCCGTTTTGCCCGAGTCCATTGGACCCGTCAGAAGAACGATCTTAGGAGGTCCCTTAGACGATTCAGCTCTGATGTTCGATTGAAAACCCATGGAGCAGTGTTACCTATACGAACATTCCAGAGTAGTGTTTCGCACCCCCAGCCATAGCCACACCCTTATCCTAACTAAGGCTGCTCTTCCAACTTCATTGCATGGCTCCGTTTCTCATCAGCACAAAGTATGCTATGATCGCCTCTCCATCAGAAAAAGAAAATTTGAAGCGAAAAGGAGTACCTCTTGCTGGATAGCTTCGTCGAGGACATGAAGAAGTGTTCCATGTCCACAGTCATGAGATTGTTGATCTCGAGAATAAACCTGCGTGAGAGGATGCAGCTAAGAAAACTACTCACGTTTACCACTTACGAAAACTACTTACGCCTTCATGGCATAGCTGACAAACAAAAATACCAGTCACGATGGCCGCTTGTCTCAATGCCGAAATAATTGCTGCATCAAATTCATAGATTTGAGATATAGGATTGTCCTACCACACAGATCAAAGAGAAAATGGTAAGTTCTATCCAGTCAGGGACGACCAATTTTAAGGCTCTGTTCATCTTTGTTATATATATCTGGTTGACTTTTAGTTGTTCCACTTGCTAGCTCTAGTTCTTCAGACAAATACGTCTCTGTGAAGTGGACTCCTTCTCAAACTCGTTCGAGCTGAAACACTTTTTTCAAAAGGTCTACAGGCAAGTCCTCTCAGCCATAAATTATCATGTCGCTTTGGAGTTTGAAGAAAAACCATAAGGTAATTCCCATGGGCGGACAAGGAACTTGGATTTTCCCGACGCATGACTTTTGGATCGACACAACATCCCATCTTCGTTAACGTGATACCATAATAAAACGTCATTAAATCCTATGTCTCGCTGTATAATTTGGAGCTGTGCTACAACATTGCGCTGGATCCCAGCTACAAGTTTCCATCGATGGAGCCCCACTTTGTGCTCGCATCGCTTGAGTTTCTCTATGTGATGCACACCTTGTAATCTAGAAGAGGACAATGGCAAAGCTTTAAATTGTTGCCTTCATTCACACAATGACTCCATCATTCTAGCGAGGAGTTTCTCGTTTGCCTCTCTCACCAAGACGTACTTGATCCGCTCATCCCTCTCCATTATAATTCCAAGCCTTCGGAGTTTATCCACAGCGTCCTTGACCTCAAATTCACTTGTCCCATTCTCGAAGTAGCTCTCAATCAAGTCATTGCATCGGTGCCGCAGTTCCTGGAAAATCAATCGATTGAATACTTGGTTGAATGGACCAAAGGAAACCTCTTCACTGATGGTTCCGCCAGGGTTTCTCATCAGTACAAAGTACGCTATGATTGCCTCTTTCACCTGCAAGTAAACACGCGATCAGAGAAAGATTTTTTGAGGCGAAAAGTCGTAGTACCTCCTGCTGGATAGCTTCGTCGAGGACATGGAGAAGTGTTCCATGCCCACAGTCGAGTAGTTTCCCAGCCATGAGATTGTTGATGTCTCGTTCGTACTCGAGAACATTCATATTAAACCTGCGTGGGGCGAGCCATAAGCACGCAAGTGAAACCAGCTAACAGAACTACTTACGTTACGTAGATCTTCATGGCGTAGCTGACAAACGCAACAACAATACCAATCACGATGGCCGCTTGAGAACGTCGTCTCAATGCCGAAACAATTGCTGCCTGAAATTCATAGATTTGAGATATAGGATTCCGTTGCTTCTCTTACCACACAGATCAAAGCGAAAACAATAAGTTTTATCCAGTCCTGCAAAGGTAGCCTTGGATGCTTCTTAGCGGGCTGCAGGAAAAAGATTTCATAACAGGCTTGAAAAGCATCGAGCTTACGAGGACTAGTTCCATGTCCGCCATAGGAATTTCCTTGTAGTGTTTTATGTAGATTCCAAAGTCTTTCTTTCTCTTAGCATCACACAACTCCGTGACTTTCCTGCAGGCCAAAGCGATATGATAATTTACGTTCATGAGAAAACTTGCCTGTAAACTATGATCGTGTGATCAAAAGTCGGATCTTGCAGGGTAAACCTTTTGAAAAAGTCTTTCAGCTCGAACGAGTTTGAGATGTGGATCCGCTTTACAGAGACGTATTTGTCTGAAGAAGTGTGTGCGGTTCTAGTGCCAGGAAGTGGAACAAGTAAAGGTCAACCAGATAGATATAAGAAAGATAAACAGAACCTTAACATTGCTCGTCCGTGCGCTTTGGATTTCCCGACGCATGATCTTTTCAGAAAAAAAAGAGGCATTTTTGTAAGTAGGAACTGATGGAGACACCATACCTGAGGCGGTTCCACAGTTTCTTGAATGTCGCATCCCAACAAAACTGAACAATATAATCCAGCTTCGCTTTGAAGAAGTAAGCTCTCTTTTGATCCGTTCCAATACCACGGCGAAACACAACGTAAAATCGACCCAGATCCGTGTTTGAAGGGTTTGAGTATGGAGTATCTACGAAGAGCTCGTCATCAAGCTGCATTAAGAGAAGATGAACACGAATCTAAAGGGAAAAAGAGAAGATCAAAGAAAAAAACCTGTGTTTTATCGATCCTTGTAGGAAGATGAAAGAGATACTGACTGGAGGTAGCCACATTCCATTCGTAGTCGCTCAAAGCCTTGAAGTTGCTCTTGCTCATGATCTATGCATCGAGTCAAACGATACGCGAGGATAAAAGAGAAACCACTCACACTCGCAAAGTGCTCCAAAAATCGTGCCTCGTGTTCTTTCACTTGAAGATCCGACATTTCTTCTATCTTGCTCGAGCTGTTCCCAAGTGGATTGAACAGATCATACAGCTCCTGAGAAAAATCAGCTCGTTAGCTTGGAGACACAAGAGAACGAAACATACAGTTAACTGTTCCTTCCTGGTACGAAATTCCAAGCCAAACATTTGCTCCATCCTCTGACAAAAGAGCTGGAACTCATGCCGTTCATCTGCGAGAAAAAAAGAAGTTAGCCTCAGCTTGGAACCAGCATTTACCTGGATCAGCAATGCAGGAGCTCAACTTAGCAATGAGCTCCTTCTTGGGCGTTTCGATCACGACCTCGCGCTTGAGTCGAATGCTATGATCTTCTTCTTGGAACTCTATCTCCGACCTGGAAGAACACCATTGGCGAAGACCCACCATTTTCAAAGACACTTACATGCCCGTGTTTCGCGGATAAGCCCTCTAAAAACCCACGACAGAGAGGAGATATGTAGATACTGGTGCATTTATTGAAAGCATAAAGTAGTAGTACAAAGTACCTGTGGGGGCCGATATAATCCGCTGCTTTTAGAATCCAGCCCAGCCCGCCGGAGCCTGAGATCTAGAGCTCTGCGAAGAATCTATTGTTGATGATCGAAAACCACCCTTTGAATCCTGTTGCTGCTGCTGCTGCTGCTGATTTAAACTCATCGAGCTGGAGCCGCTACTGTTGAATCCCCACGTGTCTCCTCCGCTCAAGCTCGCAGCTCTAGCGTGTTGCCTTCTCGGTGGTCCGGAGCCTGTATAAAGCGGAGGATCACTGGACGGTGGCGTAGGAGATGACGAGTTCGTGGAGCTTCCTTTGAAGGCATCACCAAAGGCTGACCACGGCGAAGAGTCGACGAGGGGCGCTTGTTGTGAGAGTCCCTTCGAAGAAGCTTGCGCTGTCAAACCGCTTTGCAAATCCCAGATAGAACCGTTCTGTTTGTCCTTGTCTTTCTCAGTGTCCTGCAAATACATTTCACCCATGTTAAGCCAATGCGTTCGAAGGATTGATCGACGTTCATTGGTTTACCTGTTCGGTCGAATTCCAGTTTACTGGACGAGAAGTGCGTCTCGATTGAGCACTAGCAGACTGGAGAGGCGGCTTTGGCATCGGTTCCTTGCTGGCCGTCGCTGCAGCTAAAGCGGACTTAAGCTCATGTATCTCTTGTCTCTGTGACCGGCAAATTGCTGTTAGCTTCTCATACTTCCCGGCGAACTCTGTCTTCTCAGCCAGTGCCTGCTTCAGTTGCAGCTTCAGCTTCTCCGTTTCTACATTCTTGGCACTCGCTGCGCTGTCGAATTCCGCCACGAAAGCATTGAAAGCCCCGTCATTTGAAACTTCGGACACCTTCGTTGAAGGTGCACTCAGTTGGGGATCAGCATGCTGTTGTTCCATATTCACTTCAGACATCATGGCGTAGCCGTCCCCATCACCATCGTCTTTATTCCAGGACCCGACCTTCTTCACAAAATGTGCCACGCCACCCTTCTTGAAAAGGTTTCCCGGCCTGGTTTCTACACTAGCGTTTTCCGTCTGTACAGAGTTGACGCTGTTCTTCTGTGTTGAGTTGGACCCGTTAAAACCGGCAGACCATCCAGGAGGCGGACCTCCGCTCATCACAGGCGGCGTTACGCTGTTTTCGAGATTATTACTCGATACTGAATCACTGTCATGCTTTGCATCTGCTGCTAACTGTGACGACCAGAAGCTGCCGGCCGTCTTAGCAGCCGGAGGTGGTGACGGAGTCTTTACAGGCGGTTCTGCCGATACAAAGAGTCAGTCATGCAGGCATAGAATCACATCTGACGAAGGCCGACTTACTTGTTTCAAGAGAATCCTGAATGATTGAACTATTTACAGTTGACGAAACTTTATCTGGGAAAGTTTTCCGGCTCTCTATCGGAAGAGCCTCGTTCACGCGGTTCCAGACCTGCCACACAAATCACACTTAATACTACCGGAAAACAAAACAGGCTACGTAAGTGCACGACAGGCAGTTTGCTGACTCTCGAACTAACCTATGAAACAATGCAGATGTGGGAGCCACCCTTGCCTGCAATATGTCTGGTCGTGAGTCCGGACTTGGCATCAGCATGTCCTTGATGAGCTGCGTAATGTTTTCGCTGTATCTGGGGGCTTCTGGAATTCGATAGTTTCCATTCAGGATTTGTAGCTTCGATTCCCCGTCAAATGCAGACTTAAAGAAGCATAGTCTATACAAAAGGCATCCAAGAGCCTGCAAAGACCACCGTACCAAGTGAATAAAAACCATTTAACCAAAGGAAAAGTAAGTGACCAACCCAGATGTCGACTTTCTCGGAGATTAATTCCCTCTGATAAAGGTCCCACATCTGTAGAGGAAGCAACAAGAGAAATCGTCAAAGACACGCAAATTACAAGGACCAGTTCGTTACGTTACCTCGGGAGCACGGTACGCGGGGGTTGTGTGTTTTCTGATAATGTCTTCCTCCACTCCCATCTCTTCAGCTCTCTCGAACCTCCTGTGATTCGTAGAAATGCTCCCAAAATCACAAAGCTTCCACAAGCCATTTGCACCCAGCAATATGTTCTCTGCCTTTAAGTCTCTGCATGAAAAAAAAAAAAAAACAAAAAAACAAAACGTAAAAAGAAAAGATCAGTAAGAACTTGCGGCCTAAACTTTGCGTCCAAACCTGTGAGCGATGGGAGGAGACTGGCAATGCATGGCATAAACCGCATTGCAAATGTCGCGAAAAATCGAGAGGAGCTGCCTCTCCTCGAAGAATCCGGCACCTCTAGCGTCCAAAACAGCCACCAGCGTTTTCTCGCAGTAATCCATCACGAGAAAGCACTCCTTGGTGCGTCCATTGGCAAGCACTGCATGGGCATGGAGCGTGACAATGTTGGGATGCCCACGCAAAGCCTTCATCACCGCGACCTCCTTGCGAACCAAGTGAAGGGACTCGTCATCGTTGCAAATCAAATGCTTGAGGGCGTAGTTCTTCCCGGATTGCGCGTCCCTGGCGAGATACACTGACGAGAATCCCCCTTCCGCGACCACGCTCCTCACCTGGAGCTTCAATGCGCCAACCTCCACGCTCTTGCCCTCCAGCCCGGCCTGATCCTTGGGCATCAGCTGCTTGAGGCGCCACATCGTGGAAATATCAGCCACAGCGCGATCTAGCGGCCTGATATCGTCGATCGAGCAACGCGCATTCCCAAAACTCCCTGCCGCTTACCTCCGAGGGGATCGATCAGATCCAGCGCGCTGCTGCGATCGAGGAACAGTGGATCGGCGGAGCCGCCAGGCGTGCGCTAGTGCTAAACTAAAACCCTATTCCATCCATCTGCTAGTAGCATGTCAATGTCTATGATTCGAACACCACACCATTCTTGGTCATGTCTCGAATGGGAGTCGAGCACTGGACCGGTGTTTGTTGTGGCAAATCATGTCTAGAATGGGAATCGAGCACCAGACTGGTCTTTGTTGTGCAAGTGAATGGGATTCGAGCACGAGACGGATCTTTGTTGTGGCAAGTTTCAAATGAACTGAAGAGACATTGGAGGAGGGAAAGAGAAGAGGTAGGGCAATCGTCGGCGATCGTCGGCGATAATCCGATCCCGCGCGTATTTCCGGGTTGCAGCTTGGATCTAGCCTAGAAATGTGGGCGAGCGCGGCAGGGATAGATTTATAGGGTTGAAGGATCTCTCTCCTCGTCTTTCTCGTTGATCTCTTCTTCTCGATGAGCAGAGGAATGCCAGCGGATGAGGAAGGAGCGAGGTAGAGCAAGGCGGCGGCTTAAGATTTCGAGGAATTGGGCGCTACTTTGCCCGCACAGGGGAATGCATTCGACGTGCACAGCGCTCCACAATGAAGCGCGCTTACAAATTACGTGAGTTTCTTCGCATTTGATTTTTTTTTCAGAGCTTTTGGTTGATCTTGTTGGTGGCAATCCAGAGGAGTTTGTTGCGCATTCTTCCCAGGTGAATTGCCTCAAGATCGGGAGGAAAACATCGCGGGTGCTCGTCACCGGTGGAGACGATCACAAGGTCAATATGTGGGCGATCGGCAAGCCCAACGCGATTCTGGTGAGCACAGCTTTTGATAAAGCTAGGAAAGCATGCTTAGGGGCATTCTAGGCATGGCTGGGAGAGTATCTATTTCTCCACAGTTTTTTCAAGTGTGGTTTGGAACCTTGCAGATAGCTTGTGTAAGTTCTCTCCCAGCGGCCAGTCGGAATTGTGATCAAGAGGGATATAAGGAAAAACAAAGTTGGCGCATTGCATTCTAGTAGGAAGCGACGATCTTATGGACTGAGAAGTATTTCCTGTTTGTGTCACAGAGTTTAGCCGGGCACTCGAGCCCTGTGGAGTCCGTGACTTTCGATGCGGCTGAATCTCACGTCGTCGCTGGCGCAGCCAGTGGTGCTATCAAGCTGTGGGACCTCGAAGAAGCCAAGAGTAAGGTTTTACTCAATTTCCTCCTTTTTCGTTCTCTCCTGAAACTTACTCAGAGTTTCTTTGAATCCAGTTGTCCGCACTCTTACCGGGCATCGTTCCAACTGCACGGCAGTCGATTTCCATCCGTTTGGAGAGTTTTTTGCATCCGGCTCGCTTGATTCGAACTTGAAGATTTGGGATATCAGACGAAAGGGGTGCATCCATACATATAGGGGTCATTGCCGTGGAGTGAATTGCCTCAAGTTCAGTCCAGATGGTCGCTGGGTAGTTTCAGGTGGAGAGGATAAAACTGTGAAGGTAATGTTTTTAACGTTAATTTTTCTGTGCGTCTTATCCGTGCTACTAAGGTACAGTTGTGGGACTTGACTGCTGGGAAGCTCATCCATGATTTTAAGTACCATGACGATCAGATTCTCAGTCTAGACTTCCATCCTCATGAATTCCTTCTTGCGACAGGTTTGGCTTTACGTGATATTTATACTCCTCTTCCAACCTGCATTTTCAGGTTCTGATGACAAAACCGCAAAGTTCTATGACTTGGAAACTTTCGAGCTCGTTGGTTCTTCCGGACCTGAAGTAAGTTATTTGTAACTGCGGTCACTTTGTTCTGATTGTCTTTAACTGTGTCAGGATTCTGGAGTTCGATCGATGATCTTCACTCCTGACGGCCGGACGCTGCTGTGTGCATTGCGGGAAGGCTTGAAGGTACCTTTGAGAAGTTTGGTTATTTTAACGAAACTGTATAGTACTTGGCAGGTTTATTCATGGGAACCATTACGATGCCATGATGTTATTGATGCCAACTGGTCACGATTGGCTGATTTGAATGTGCATGAAGGGAAATTACTTGGATGCTCTTTCAACCAAAGTTGTGTGGGAGTATGGGTCGTGGACTTACCTGTAAGCGTCTTTTGCATCTATTATTGTGTATATAATATATGTTTGCAGCGAGTAGCTCCTTTCAGGAGTATTTCCACACCAAGAAACTTGAGGTCTCCTACAAACAGTAAGCCTTTCCGCAATCCTTTCTACAGGAGGGTCTTACGTACTTAGTGCAGCGAATGGAGAGCACGTCTCATTTCAGAAAGTGAAAACGCCTTCTCCAGGCAGAGACCAGCCTACTATAGCGACCCCTCAAAGGCGTGGAAGCGCGCCTGAACTTCAACCTTCAAGGCCAAATACCAGTTTAGGGACAGAAAGGACGTCGATAAAGCTTTCTTCTCTCAGAAAGAGTTCGGGCGAGCTATTGAAACGAAATAATGACAGGGAAGCGGAATGTACAACTTTGGTGTCTCCAAAAACTCCACTTGCTGACAAACTCGAACAAAAGAACCACCCGGAATCGCACGGGGACAAAACTGGAAGAGGTGATGACGATGGTGGTATGTTCACCACGAGAAGGCGGCTGAGGAAACTAGAAGAAGACTTCTTACTTGGTCAGGCTTTGGCAGGTTTGCTGTCTTGTGACAACGTATCACGCGATAACCGGGTGTTTCTTTTTGCAGAAGCCGACTCTCCGAGAAACTTAACATCGTTTGGAGCTTCCACTACAGGTATGTACTTTGAGTGCATTATAATTATACTTATTTCGTTTCCTGGACAGCAGGTAATGGAAGGCCATGGTCTTCGAGTGCATATTGGGAAAGAAGGGAAAAAGAACGCGAGAGAACTGCGGGGCCAGACGCACGGAATGGAGGGAAGTTTTACGTTGAGCTGGATTCCGTATGTTTCTTTTGTTTATCTCTTGTAGGTTCTGATTTGCTGTTTGTTGTTACAGAAGAGAAGCCGAAGTTCATGTCAAGAAGATACTCGCGTAATAGAAGAAATATTGCAGGAGCGAACTACTATGAGCAATACAATGCAATCTCGTCTTGCCAAGCTACAAGTATGTCTTAAGATAGTTTCCATTCGCTGCTGATGCAGATGTGCACGATGCAGGTTGTTAGGAGATTTTGGATGAAGAAGGATTTGAAGTCAGCAGTGGAAACAATGGCTAAAATGGGAGATAAATCAGTAAGTTTGATGGCTGGTCTCTGTCAACTCATGCTTGCTTTGCAGGTTCTTGTAGATGGTTTAAGTGTTTTGATTGAGAGGAGTGATGTTTTTACTTTAGAAATCGCGGCCATGCTTCTGCCGTTGCTTACCGGCCTTCTTGCTAGTGCAACACAAAGGTTTGCAATCCATTATCGTGTCCATTATCTTCTAATCTTTTGTGGATTTATCTGCAGGCATGTAATGATCTCGATAGCGTTCACGTCGATGCTGGTTACGAATTTTGGACATGTCATTAGCGACGCAGTCTCGACCTCTCCAACTTTGGGTGTGGATTTGCAAGCCGAGAAGAGGTTGGTGTGGTTTGTTTGTTTTTCATTAGTTTCCTTTTTGTTATTCCAGGTTTGGAAGGTGTGATGCCTGTTTCAAGGAGTTGCAGCTTCTAAAACAAGGATTGAAACCATTTCTAAGGTACTCCAAAGGATGAAACTTGCAAGATCCAGCAGCCTTTTGCTTTGTTTTGCTGTCCAGGAAAAGCGGTGAGCTTGGCAAGGCTGCTCTTGATCTCAATTTGGCTCTAGATAGAATGGACATGTAAATCATGTAAATTATTTTTGATAAAACATTTGTTTTATTCATTGGCTATGAGGCAAAATGTTTGTATACCATCATTCATAAAAAACTTAACAAATGGGAGGATCTACATAAGTACATATGATCATTGGCAAAATAGTATCTCGCATCTAATCATGGGTCAAAAACGAGCTCTTCCTTTTTGCTCTTTCCACGAGAAACTTTGCTTTGCAATCTAGGCTGCTCTTTAACGAGCAAAGACGAAGAAAGAAAGAGGAGAAAAACAGACCTTCAGCTCTGGAAAACTGTGAAGTCTCTCTCAGTGGATGAGTTATGGCTTGCTTCCCCACCATTTCTTTCGACTCCGCTCCGACGAGGCCTCCAATCTCTGCAACACCATCTTCGTCTCCCTCACTTGCACCTTGAAATCCTTCTTCCATACGTCGAATCTCTGCTTGAGCTTCTTGAGCTCCATGTCGGGATCCAGCTCCGCGTCGCACTGTCCAGATTTCACCTCCACTATGAACTCGATGTCATCGCTGAATACCTGTGACCGGTGCTCGAATTCTCTCACCAAGTGCTCCACAACGGCTTGTCCCTGGAAACGTCGATAGCTTAAACTTGAGAAAGTTGAGAAGCTAAAGAAAATACTTTTACCTCTCTGTTGATCGATGTGGTGGTGGACTCGGGAGTCCTGGTCCCGAAACTCGTCCTCTCGTCCCAATCAAAATCCGAATCGTTTTCGCTCTGCGGAAGGATCGGCCTTGCAGCTCGCTGCCTGGACGCATTGCTTTGCACCTCAAAGAGATCGTTTTGCTTCGCGTCGAGTACGGTGGTAGCCAGGCTCGTCTTGGCCGCTTCCAAGCTCTGCTGCAAGGAGGCCATCTGGTTTTGCCACAGGCCCTCCATCCTGTTCATCTTGTCCTCGTACTCGCTCCAGCGCGTTTCGTACAGCCTCAGCTTCATCACCAGCTCGGCATTCTCGTCTTCCTTCTCGCACAGGTTCCTTTCCATCTCGAGAAGCCTCTTTTGCATCTCAAAGACGGTCTTTTCTGGCACAACTTTGGTGGCGCCATCTTTTTCCGGAGTCTCAAACACCGTCTCTCGCATTACCTTGCAGTCGACATCCATATCCAAGTCCACTGCTGAGATATTCACGTACTCACTGTCTTCCTCAGACGGCTCCGTATGGTGTTTTCGTTCATTCCGGCATAGCCATCCTCTCACCACTGTTACAAAAAACCGGTTAGCATGTATTTGGTTAGCAGCTTAGTTTTTAACTTACGTGCTTGAACCAGGATCAATCTAGCTCGAGCTTTCATGTAGGCCATCCGAGCCCGTATGCTCCGAAAATACTTTTGTAATGTGATCGTTGCGAAGAGTCTCTGCTGCCAGATTCTGGACCAGCGTCGCGCATGAACGAAAGCCTTGTAAAACTTCTGGATTGTGACAGCTGCCTGATGGATAAGTTTTTGCTGGTGGTATCCACGTCTTGATATGATGCCTCTAGCGTGTTTCTGTATGATGATGCTAGCGGACCATCTCTTGAGTAGATTGTTGTAGTGCTTTCTTGCCAGCATGCCCCTTGAAACCTTCTGGAGCTTGATGGCCGACACGTGAACTAGCTTGAGGTGCTCGTAATAAACCTGTGCTTGCCGCCTCCTCATCACTGCGACAATTCCAGACGTGAGAAAGTCATGGCCGGAAGAAAAATAAGATAAATTCATACATGATTGTAAGCAGATTGTGGTCCTCCGCAAGTGGAGATATTCAATGCGATCTCTCCTTCCTCTGAAACGGGATTGAGTATAAACCACTGCGTTCAATGTGCCTGTACGCAGGTGCTCCAGAATTCCTATCTGCAACGTATGATATGTAAAGTTATGGCAGTTTGTTTTTCACAGCTCAACGCAGCTCACCTGGCCTGGACGGAAAAACAATTTACTTAAGCCGGCTTGAAAGGCACCAGGTAGAATTGAATTTTTTTGAAGAACTAGAAGGGAATCATTGCGATAGTCATTATGCCGAGACTTGGTTTGCCCAAGTAGAAATCCATATCTAGAAAAGAAGAAGAAAAAAGATGTTAAGAAACTATAAGAGCAAGAAAGACACCGACACAAACCTCTGTGCAAAATGCTCGTAGGAGTAGCGCGTTGGGTATCCAGATCGCGCGATCCGAACGACCTCTAACACGCCACAGCAATGCAACTGCTGCAGTACGAGATCAAAGTCGAAAACGTTCCGGAGCTGCCTGTTATTTGGTTTGACACATCGTATAAAATGCGGGCTTGTGGTTTCCAGCCTTTCCATCAAATTAAGCAGCTGATTCTGCAGACCATGAAAAAAAAAAGGTTAGCAGCAAATAAAGCTTGACATCAAACTTGATCACCTTGAACTTGGTGGACACACTCCGCCTTTGTAAATCAACGCCGTTGAGTCTTCCTGTACCCCCAAGCTTAGCCGCAAACTCTTTTGCCAGATCATGCTCGCAAGAGCCAAGCAGTTCCAGAAGATCAACATGGAGAAGGTCTCTATTTTTCTCGAGGAATCCGGATGTCCCGTAAGTTACCTGTTCAAAACAATGTAAGCAATATACACAAATTATCTTGCCTACAGTACTTCTCCTGCATAGTGATTGATCGTAAAGCCAGGAGAGCGCTCGGCTTTGAAACAGCTATTTCCTTTCAAATGTTCGCTAAGTTTCAAAGCTAAGCTAGCTTCTGTTGCTTTAGGAAAGCTGCACTCCTCATCTAGCAAAGTGATTAGGCCCACTGGTTTCTGCACGTAAACAAGAGCTTATACACTTGCTGAGATTTCAAACGGGAGAATACCTTTTCAATAAGGTCCAAACACTCTTGGTTGTCCACAAACTCGATCTTCGTCCAATCAATTCCTTCAGAACTGTATTCCTAAAATGAGAAAAAAAAAAGAAAGAAAAAATAAAGATCCAAATCATTATAATAGATGAGCTTACGTCCTGCTCAATTTTGAAGAGGTGGTGATTGAAAAACTGTTGAAGCCTCTCATTTGCATAGTTTATGCACAGCTGCTCGAAACTGTTGTTCTACACATGTTGAAGCAAACTGTTAAAGATCGGTGAGAAGCGGCGTGTGTGATACTTGTTACCTCAAAAGACTCAAACCCATAGATGTCGAGAATGCTGATAAACTTCGACTCGCAAGCTTTTCCGGCGTCCAGAGAGTTGTTTATCTTTTCAACCAGCCACTCAAATAAACAGGAATATATGGCTTTTGCCAACGCATCTCTTGAGTCGATGGCCTGTGACGAGCGAAAACGAGCTAACATATTGCCATTCCATGAAACCTATCCATAGCATACCTGGGCCTCAGTCAGTTGTTGGATTATGACCTCGCCTCTAGCATTAATTTTACGGGTGCACAGCGCCGTATGAAGCACATCTATCTGGCATCCTAGTAGCGACGCGACAGACCTTGCAGCTGACAAAGTGGCCATTAGCGTGATTTCTCATTTTCAAGCTATTTACTGATACCTTCGTCAACAGCCATTGTCGAATAGTTTTCGCTCTCAGCCGTGTGGAACGAGATGTTCCCCAGCCAAAGAACCGCTGCAAGCATCTCAAAGAGTCGCTGCTGGTCGTTTTTGGGAATTCTCACGCGATCCATTGCATTCTGGAGTAAAAAAGGAGTGTTTTGCCATCTTGCATAGAATCAGGCATTATGATTCTGCCTACCAACATCGCCCTAAACTGTGCTGCATCATCCACGGCATCAATAGTCAAGCACCCGTTTCGACTCAAGTACTGATAGTCAGATGCGAGCTTCAAGTTGATTTTCTCTGAAGAAAACAACCACCTACAACTCATGAAACTTTTTGGAATCAGAATAAACTTACGCCGTAATGCACGGTCGGCTCCAGCACAAAGCTGGTAAAAGACATGATAAGAACGCTCTCCATAAGATTGATAAACGACTCTTGACTGCACCAAACATAGGTCAGAAACAAAAGAAACAAGCGAATAAGAGGTACCTTTTCCAATAAATCTGCTCGTTATGCGTCGATAAACATGCACAGAAAACAAATGATAAAGCGGTTCAGTACAAAGGCATAATATGTTAGTTTCAGGCAGTACTAATGACAAACAAAGGAAGTAAGAATGAAAACAAAGAAGAAGAATGACAAAGAAAAGAAACGCTGAAACTAGACAAGCTACCAGATGAACATGTCAGCTCGCATTGGGCTCACAAGTTTGAATCTTTGCCCCAGATATTGTCCCAGAGTCATCAAAATAGATGTCAATCAATTTTCCCTGGAGTGCAGGAAAAAGAGTTGTAAGTTAGAAGCAGCAACAAGAGAAAGACTTACAAATCGGCTGGAGTTGTCATTCCTTAGCGTCTTTGCATTCCCAAAAGCTTCAAGTAACGGGTTACTTTCAAGGATTTCATCCTCTACGCCACGTCCTCCACCAAATGTAGCGATGTACTGCATAGCTATTTTTGCTGTTTCCGTCTTTCCAGCACCACTCTCGCCACTGAAAAGTATCAGCATTGAAACAGTGCATCACATAAATTCCAGGCAACTCCTCACCTTATAACAACAGACTGGTTGATTCCATCTGATAACTAGCTTGATCAGAAACATAAAACATGAAAAAAAAAGAGTGACTGATACCTCTAAACAAGGCCGTGCATGCGCTGTCTGTAATTGCAAAAACATGTGGATCGAAGTTCTTAGACACCTTATCACGATACATTTGAACACGCTCGGCACTGTAGAGTGGGATTTTCTTGAACGGATTGAGAGCAATGAGCACCGGCCCAGCATTTGTCTGTGGTCGCCAAAAGAAAGTTATAGAAAAAGAAGGAAAGAAAGCTTACATAAATATTGTCCTTCTCAAAACGAGTTTTCAAGTCGTGTAGAACAGAGGGCTCGTTCAGATAGCTCAGCTTGGTCAGATCATCGACGCCTTCAAGGATATCGGGATTTGCAGGATGGATATCCTTCACTGCAAGTTCGAGAACCTGGAGAACAAGCACAAAGCTATCGATAACAAAAACACGCCGAAACTTTCCTATGTACCTCGTCATCGTTGGAGCTACAGATCAAAGATCCATCCTGTAAGATCGACTGGACACTGCCAATCTCCCAGTTTCCAGTGGAAGCTTTGAACCAGATCCTAGAATGCTGTAACATCGAGTCGAGCTCGTCAAAAGTTTAGAACAGAGAAGAAACAAAGATTGATAAGTACCTTCTCGAGTACCTGTGTGGCTGGAGCTTCCTGAAAGCCTTCTCCTAAAGACTCATCCATGCCGACTTTACACGAGGACTTTACCGGCTCGCTGTGTTCTTCCAAAGAACACACATCAAAGAACGCTGTGGATGGAGGAAGCTCGCAAACCGGTCTTTGGAGCAAAAGAGCTCGATCGATTCCCACGCGATCGTCGCGGACGATGCGCATTGTTTCGCTCCTCTCAGTTCTTCCTCATCAAAACGCCGCCCTGCAAGGCGAGATTTATTCCCACGCAGTTAGCATCCAGAGCCGGCTTCCGGAATTTTATGAGCGAAGGGAGAGAGAGACAAGGGGGAAAGAAACAAAGAGAGCGACTGTAGTGGACCACACGCAGTGAGACAGAACACAGGAAAAGAATCAATCAAATGAATCCGACCGACCGGTCGATCGATCGAGCAATGCATCAGCATCACATCACCGCTCCATCGCAGTATAGAATGGATCGACCGAGGATACTTGAGATTTGCCGGCCTGGGCACTGTTCTTCCTTCGCGTTGCCTTCGTTTAGGGCAAACAAGCTTCCTTTTTAGGGCAAAAACAGGGCATATTGGGATGGTCTCAAACTTCTCGCGGAGGTCTGCCGCTGCGATTCCAGCCAAGAATCAGGCATTCTCAAGCCCTGGATCCTTGAGGAAGGTATATCGACCAAAGATCCAGGTCGCAGCGAGCTCCAGCCCTTCGCGCGACGATCCACAGGCTCCAGCTCGATCGAAATCGAGCGTTTTCAAGGGAGTGATCGATCTTTCCGGTGGCGGCAGTAGCGGCTCCCGTGCGGTGGCGAAGAAGGAATGCGTAGCATCGCCATCGAAATCCATCGCTACCGATCAACAGCTCCAAAGCTTGGGGAAGAATTTGTAAGCAAAGTTTTTCTCTTTGCTCTTTTGGTTTTTACTCTCTCTGTAGAGTGAGGATCCTTCGACACCAAGCGGTGGAAATGGGATTGAAAATCCGGAGTGATGGCTACTGCCGGATGAATGATCTTCTCAAGCTGCAACCGATGAGAGGTCACTCCATACAGGACGTCTTGAAGGTTTGTGGAAACTTTTCTTTTTTCTTTGTGTGTGTGTGTGGTTTACTTAAGATCAATCTTTGGCACCAGGTTGTGGAGACGGATCTAAAGACCAGATTTTCCACTACTGTCGAGAACGGGATTCTCTTCATCAGAGCTAACCAGGGGCATTCCATGAAGGTAGATTTTTTCTTTTGTTGCTAGAAGTTTCTTAGAGCTGAGCCAGTGAATCAACAGGCTGTAGTCACGGAGAAACTCCTCGAAGAGATCGAGTCTGCTGATCAAGTTCCAGGTACTTTGAAAGGTTTTTGAAGATCTTGCCTCAATGATCTTGATTCTTTGGTGCCAGTGTGTGTTCATGGGACGTTCAAGAAAAATCTCGCGAGCATTCGGCGAACAGGGCTGTGTGTCATGGGCAGAAACCATGTCCACTTTGCGACTGGTTTGCCCCGGGACGATGGCGTCGTTAGTGGTAACGTTTCGAGGAAGAGATAACACGAAAGTTCTCACAATGATCTCTTTGTTCTTTAGGAATGAGGAAAACTTGCGATGCTCTCATCTTCCTCGACGTGGAAAAAGCTCTCGATGGTAACTTCAAGCATCTTTTCTTTCATTCTCTGGGGTTCTAAATTTTCGATGGGCTTTCTCGCAGATGGCATGGAGCTTTTCATCTCGGAAAACCGTGTGGTGCTGACAGAGGGATTTGGGGGCGTTGTTCCTCCTCGCTACTTCTCCCGGATCATCGAGTGGCCGAGCAAACGAGTTTTGTAGATCTTCTCGCGAGAAAGCGGATCTTTGCATTCAACCATGAACCAAGAGTGTTACAAGCCAAGTCACGAGCGAACCAATCATCCACAGAACTAGAACAAACACCAAAATCCCAGCCACTATCGTTGCAATTGGAGGTCCGCTCTTGTAATCGCTGGTAGGTTTTGATTCGTTCTCCGCGGAGCTCCCATCAGAGCTGTTCGTCGCTGAGAATTTTTGCACTTGCCTGTGATCCAATGGCACAATACCCCGAAATTTCAAGCTCCCCCGGCTGACTTGCGCGAAAATGGAATGATTAATGCCAAATGCGGGTGAACGCGAGCGAATCCTGCCGGAATCGGGACCGCCCAGCACCGATTTGAGCTGCGCCGGGCACGCGATGGCGAACGCCATGAAATGCTCTGTTCTTAGGGCTCTCACACCTTTTAGGTTCATGTGATTAGCATATTCCAGGGTTTATGCGGGGTTTTAGGGTTCATGAGGCTTTGGGGGAGAATGGCGCGCATTTGGAGGCGGCGCATTCGATTCCATGTCGCGATCGATGCCAGGGAGATCCACAGCAGCAGCATTCTCCAGGGCGGCCGCACATCTGAGAAGCGAGGTAAATGGAAGGCACAGAAGGAGCTAGATCAGCTCAAGCCACCGCCGCCGCTGCGCATCGGCTCTACCGAGTACGCCGACCGGCTCAAGCGCTGCTGGGGCGAGTTTGGGCTTGGCTACGTCAAGATGACTCACGAGCGGATCATCGACGCCAATCTGGAGCAGGAGAAGGAGACGTTTTTGGGGAATTGCCTGGTGCGCGCCTATGGCCGATGCAAGAGCATCGACGACGCGGTGGCGGCCTTCTCCGAGATCGCGGAGAAGAACGAGTACTCGTACGCGATCATGATGGGAGCTTACCAGGAGAACGATCTCCACAAGAAGGCTCTCCAGCTCTTCAAGAAGTCGATCAACGAGGAGCTCCAGCAGAACCAAGCCACCTACGTGACGGTTCTAAAGTCGTGCGCTCATCTTGGAGAGGATTACCTCGAGGATGGTAAGGAGATTCATAGGCACGCGATTGCTCAAGGCTTTGGTACTGATCTCGTCGTCCAAAACAGCCTCATCCACATGTACGCAAAGTGTGGGAGCTTCAAGTTTGCGGCCGGGGTGTTCGAGAAGATGGAGCCCAAGAACTTGATATCCTATACGTCGATGATCCAGGCTTACACACACACTGCCAAGCACGTCGAGGCCTACGAGCTCTACAAGAAAATGCTGTCCGAGGGAATAATGCCGGACATCTACGCTTACGCCGCTGCTCTAGCCGTGTGCCCGACTATCCGAGAAGGAGAAGCCATCCATGTCAAGCTGGGAAATCACGAGAGACGAACTCCAGTGTGCTCCAACGCGCTCGTTGGGATGTATGGAAGGTTTGGGAGGATCGCCAGCGCAAAGTGGGTCTTTGATGGGATACGTTACAAGGACCTCGCGTCTTACAACAACATGATCGCGGTTTTTGCGAAGTACGACGATGGGAGCAAGGCTATAAGTCTCTACATCGAGATGGAAGGCAGGAATCTCGAGCCAAACTTGTGGACTTTCACGAGTGTTCTCGACGCCTGCTCAAAGCTGGGAGCTCTCACCGAAGGGAAAGAGATTCACAAGAAGGTGAAAGGAGGTGACCAGCCGACCGACGTTGCTTACAATACTGCGCTTGTCAACATGTACGCCAAGTGTGGCAGCACTCACGAAGCCAGAGCCGTGTTTAACGACTGTGGACTGAAGAACGTCTTCACCTGGACGTCGCTCATGTCCGCTTACTCTCAGCCGGGGCAGTCGCAGTACCGTCTCGAAGCTTACCAGCGGATGAACTGCGAGGGAGTGATTCCAGACGACGTGACTTTCACAGCAATCTTCAATGCGTGCAGCCACTCGGGCCTGCCGGACGAAGGCTTGCTCTACTTTCGAGCCATGAGAGAGGACCACTGGATCGTTCCGCTTCAGCCCCACTACACTTGCATGATCGATCTTCTGGGACGGGTTGGCCGGTTAAGAGAAGCCGAGGAGCTCGTCCGCACCATGCCGTATTCTCCCGACGTGGTTACTTGGACGATCTTGCTGAGTGCTTGCAAAGTCTACGGGGATTTGAAGATCGGAGCTCGGGCTTACAAGCGGATAACCGAGCTGAATCCTCCCGACTCGGGGCCTTACCTTCTGATGGGAAACATGTACGCAAAGGCTGGAAAGTGGGCAGACGTAGCGGAGGTGAAGAAGATGATCAAACAGAGAGGTCTCGCAAAGCCACCCGGGAAGAGTATGATCGAGGCACAGCGAAGAATTCACGAGTTCGTGTGTGGAGATACTGCTCACCCTCTGAACCAGGAGATTCGTGCTCGGCTCCAGGAAGTCCACGAACAGCTTTCTCATGCCGGATACGAGCCCGACACGAAAGAAGTTTTGGTGGACGTGAACGAGGAGGTGAAGCCTGAGTTGCTGCTCTTTCACAGCGAGAGGATGGCTCTGGGGCTGGGACTGTTGACGTCCGACGCAGGAGCGACGCTACACATTGTCAAGAACCTCCGAATCTGTCCCGACTGCCACTCGTTTTTCAAGCTGGTTTCGAAGATGTTACACCGAAAGGTTCTTGTCCGGGACTCGCATCGGTTTCATATCTTCCAGAGAGGCTCTTGTTCGTGCGGTGATTACTGGTAGAAAGAGACCCAAGCTGCGGTTTTTATCAACTCATAAGCCCGAAGGATTCTCGTTCCAAAAGGTAAAATTCCAACGAGAGAGAGTAAGTCTTTTCTTTGCTTTCATACTTGTAGGGTTCTCAAGGCGTTTGTGTTGGTGCAGGATGGATGCATTGGCGACAAGGATAGCGCCTAGAATGCACTTAACGAGCAGCGTATCATTTTACGGTACAAAGACCGAGCTTAATTCTCGAGCGCTTGTGAGAATTCCCCGGAGGAAGAGCTGGGTTGTGTTGGTTTCCGGCAAACAACGAGGATTTCCAGAGCAAGGTAAGTCACGCAGAGCAAAGGCTGTTGTGGAAGAGCCACCGAGGAAAAACTGGTCGCCGACGATTCCAAATCCTCCTGCTGGTTTTATCCTCAACGACGCTGGAGAAGTTGTACTTGTAGCTCCTGCAAACAAGCGTGTCGTGGATATGGTAAGCTGCAAAATGAGAGTTTATTGCATTCCAAAGTATTTTCCTCTCGATGGTTCTTATTTTTTGCCTCGTAGATCGATCCGGAGACAGGGAGATCGCTCGAGTGTTCAGTGCGAAGAGCATTTTTGAGCTCCAGCGGACTCCAGTGTTTGCTTTTGTCGCCTCTTGATACGTAGGTATTGTTTTCTTCACAATTCCCGAGTTTGTGCAAGCAGGAGCTCCAGATTTGTGTTGCAGTCCTTTGCAAATCCTCAAGTATGACGAGGAGAATGAGGCCTTGAGAGAGGCAAGCACGCGATGTTTCTATTCTCTTTACCTTGAGTTTGATCTTTCCTCAGATAAGCGATGACGAACTAGAAGAGCTAATTCCAACCGCGGAGTACGCTCTTGCGAAGAAGAGGCTACATTTTGTGTTTAGCGGGTAAGATTTTCTGGACAAATTCCAAGACTGTTTTTCTTGTTCTCTTTGGATATTAGATACTGCCTCACTGCTCGAGGATGTTTTTGTTTCACTGACAACGATGTTTTGGAGCTTGAAACTGGTACAGCTACAAAAACTTGTTTCTCCTTTCCTCGTTTTTTATGCTGCTCTACAGACGGATCCATCACTGAGGGAGTAGAAATCACAAGCTTTCAAGTGGTAAACAGCAAGAACATCCCTCAAAAGGTTGGCAGCGTTTTTTCTCATGCTGATCATTCCAGGGAATCAGCGAGTTTGTGGTCTTCACTCCATTCGACCCTCTTCTCTTTGTTGCGTGCAAGGTAACAGCTCTACGTATCTATCGGATTGATTGATAAAATGGTGTTTTTTTTCTAGCAGGACGAGAGTACGGGAGCATTGACAGTGGCCGACGAGGTGAGTAACAGATCAAAACTTCGAATGCAATCGATCGTCGCGTGTGTTTACCCGCAACACGATTTTTCAGGACTTGATGAACGATCTCGGCGTCGTAAATGCGATGAAAGATGAGGCAGAGTTCCAACAATTCGTGGTCTAAAATCTAGCTTCCATGTTCTTCATTTCTTCGATAGTTTAATCATTCTGATCTTTACAGGAAGGAGGAGGATAAAGAACTCACGCAAGAACACTCTCGACTATTCTTTCCAAGCTTTCTTAATTAAATCAAACCTCCAACGTATATTTCCAGAATGTTCCAAAATAGCTCCAATCCATTTATGACTTTCTGCTGCCACGTGGCGTGCATCCAACGGCGGAGTAAGTCGGTAATGCATCGTTTTGATGTATATATAAAAGAGGGCTGGGGTAAGCTCCACACAAAGTAGTTCCTCGCGGCTTACAGGAACGCGGGTAGTGTTTATATCGATCGATCTTTCTCTGCGCAGAGGTAGCGATTCCTCGATTGGCGCTCCTAGGGTCTCACTGAAATTGCGAATTTCTTGCTCTCCAGAAGCTAGGGTCTTCGACGGGACGCTTGTGGCGCTTCCCCCAGCAGCGATCAGCGATTATGGCTTTCGTGATCAAGGTATGGACGTGAATCCCAAATCGCTTTCTTATCTTCGCTTCGTCTTCTTCTTTTCAGATAAGATACGAAGAGTCTCTTCGGAGGCTCACTGTTCCGGCATCATCAAACGGAGCTCCGGCGATTTCTTTTGCGGAGCTTCACTCGAAAATCTGTGACAGGTAGAAAGAATCGATTTTTTGTATGCTTGAACTAAAAAAAAAAAATTCTTTTGCCTTGCAGCTTTGGAATCCCTACTGCTTCAAAGCTGGTGATAACTTACGTCGACAAGGACAACGATGTGATTACTATGGCGAATGACCAGGAGTTGGAGGACGCTTGCGTGCTCCAGGGATTAAATCCTCTCAGGCTGCACGTCCGCCTGGAGGTTCCCCTTGGGAGCAGCTCCAGCAGCAGCGAAGGAGCGTTTGTTGGGGATATCAAACCAATCTTGGAGGCGGCTCTCAAGGCGTTTGACGCCGAGACGCTCAAGGAAGCTGTGCATCCTTTCCTCAAGCCCCACATGGTGACGGTGGCGGACCTTATGCGAGGTCTTTCCGGAAAGATCCGCGCTGAGTCGTCGACCACCACCTCTGCTGCCGAGAAGTCTGCTGCTGCGCCTGATGCTGTGCCTCCTCCGGCTGGTGATCGTAGCGAAGCTCCTCGTTCTGGAATGGAGAACGTCTTCCACCAGAACGTCCAGTGTGATGGCTGTGGCATGTCACCAATTGTTGGTCCACGCTTCAAGTCGACCAGGTAATTAACTTCTCTGTTTCTTTAATGGTTTCTTATGTGAGAATGGTTTTTTTCCAGCAAGCACGACTATGATTTGTGCCTGACTTGTTTCAACAACCTGCCGAAAGGCGGTCAGCTGGATTATACTCGCTACGACAAACCAATTCATCGTCATCACTACGTTCCTCCCGGGCGAGTGGTGAGTAGTAAAAGCTCCACTTAGTTTCAGTGTGTTCTTAAAAAAATTTCTTTAAAGCAGGGAAGATGCCCAGCTGCGTTTGGGCCGAACCGCTGCCGCTCTGCATGGGGACGTGCGGGTGACTATCATCGTCACTCGGAAACAGAGTTTGCTCCAAGACCGTTCTCTCCGTTCTCTCCGTTTGGCCGTCCGATGGATATGGCGTACGCCAAACCGGACGGCCGCTTCGTCTGCGACGTCTCTATCCCTGACGGGACTGAAGTTAGCCCCCATACTCGCTTTGTGAAGATATGGAGGCTTCGTAACAGCGGCAAAGTTGCCTGGGCACCCGACACTAGACTGGTGCGTGTAGGCGGCGACGAGATGGGAACAGTGTCGGCTGTGTCGCTGCAGGTATGTTTCTTCCTTTGATCTTTCTCGAGTGTTCTAATTCAGTCGTTTCGGTTTTAAACAGACCGAAGGTGCTAGCGTTCTTCCAGATGCGGAAGTTGAGGTAGCGGTTGATCTCGTTGCCCCGGCTCGAGCAGGACGATATGCATCGTACTGGAGGCTTGTAACACCTTACGGTGTCAAGTTTGGACACAGAGTTTGGGCACTGATCCAGGTACTAGAGAGCACTTGAAGTTTCGATGTGGTCAATGGCTGATTATTCAATCTTTCTTGGCTTGCAGGTCACGCCTAACGCGTCTGAGAGCGAAGTCGAGGTGAAGGCCGAAAAGCCTGCTGGGGAGGAGAGTCCTGTCGTCGTGGTAGACTTCGATGACGAAGCGACGAGCGTGGAGGTGGAAGTGATGGTGGGCGAGGCTGTGCCGAGTGAGAAGAGCTTTGAAGGCGAGGACTTCAAGGCGGATGAAGTCGATGACGGGTTCTCTTTGGTGGAGATGCCGAAAAGCGAGGAAGCTTCGGCATCTTCGCCACCGATGCCAGAGCCCGAGCCCGAGCCCGAGCTGGAAGCGGCGGAGGTTCCTGCTACTCCACTGGCCTCTGCGGAGAAGAGGGTGACTCCAGTTACTCCGGAGGCCTCTCTGGAGAACCAGAAGGAGAAGGCGGCGGTATTCTTCCAGACGATGGGTTTCACCAACAAGAAAGAGCTGATATACGAGCTCCTGGAGAAGAACAACAATGACTTCCACCGTACGCTGGATGATCTCGTTGCTGCGGCCGAGTGGGATCCCATCTTGGAGGAGCTCCAAGAGATGGTAAGCGCAGATTTTCATTTGCAAAGCTGGGATTCTAATTTTTCTCCTTTGCAGGGGTTCTATGATACGGAGATGAACCGCAAGCTGATGATCAAGAACGGTGGGAGCGTGAAGCGCGTGGTGAAAGAACTTGTGCAGATGTACAAGGAACCAGCTCCAAAGCTGGCAGACAAGAAAGATTAGGACGATTCTCGTCGGAAATGCCCCCATAAAAAGAAAGATCTCTAAAAAGACCTCTGCAATAATTTTTGGAAATGATTTTTGATTTGAATAAACCGTGTGTGAATAAACCGTGCTTACATTTTATTAGTTATAGCTACATCATGTAATAATGTTAATTAAGAAAAAGCGTTATTGAAACTGATAAACCATGTTTGAATAAAATGACAAATAATTTCCTGAGTTAGTGGAAAGGATATATTAATTAGTGATGTAACTTAAGTAAATGTATATTAATCATTAAACCCTTATTTATATACACTTTATTTAAGTAGCATAGTTAATGTTAGGTTAATTTTTATAATGGGACCACCTTCCAGGAGTCATTTGTCAACTAGTCCCAGCGTTCAGTTTTTTTGCCACCGACAACTCACCTACGCTCTACAGGGAAGGAAGGACACTTCTCTCTAATTCTCTCCTTTTTATTTATACGCTCGCAAAAATCTACCCCTCTTTTTTACACTGTTTTGATCCGTTCTTCTAGTCTGTCATCGCTGGCCACTTTGGGGAGAGATAGAATGGTGGTAGTGTGAGTGTGAGTGGAGGAAGAATCAAGCCAAGCAGCCACAAGATCGCCATGAAGAAGGTAAGGTACTACTACTGAATCTCCAGTTTCTCTGGCTATGGTGGAAATGCTCTATCCAGAGGGATCTGTGGCTTCCCTTATCTCTTCTCTCTGTCCCAGGTCACACTCAATCTGTGTAGCTCTTGCAAGAAGTGCCGCGAGAAGGTCCTGGAGATCCTCAAGCACACCGCAGGTTCTAACTCCATTCCTTACTTCTCTCCTGGATGATGGATAGATCGATGCTGTAGGTGTCAAGGAGGTGGAGTACGCCCCCAAGAGCGGCAAGATCGTCGTCACCGGCGAGGTAACGCTCGAGGACATCCTCGCGGTGGTGGAGCGATTCAAGAAGAAGAAGAAGCTTGTCTTCCTCTCCATCGAGGATCTCCCGCCGCCGCCAGAGAAGGAGAAGGAGAAGGAGAAGGAGAAGGAGAAGCCCAAGCCCAAGGATCCCCCGCCCGCCGCCCCCACCCCTCCATCGCCCAAGTGCTGCGGTGACGCTCACCACCGCCACGGCCACCACCACTGCAAGTGCCCGTGCCACCACCACCACCACCCCAAACCGCCGCCGCCAACGCCATCGCCACCACCGCCAGCTCCAAAGGAGCCCAAGCCCCACCATAGCTGCTGTGACAACGAGCACCACCACCACCACAAATCTCCACCGCCAACGCCGTCGCCACCGCCGCCAGCCCCAAAAGAGCCCAAGTGCTGTGACAACGAGCACGACCACGAGCACCACGACCACGACCACGATCACGATCACGACCACCACCACCACCACCACCACCACGACTGTCCTCCGGAGATCCCATTCTGTCCGCCCACCATCATCGTCACTGGCTGCGACGCCAGCGATCCTCCCTGCTACAGCCAGTACGACCCGGATCCTTGCTGCGGCGGCGGTGGAAGAAACGACTCGATGGATCTGGCAGTGCTCATCGGACTGGTGATCGTCGTCATGGTCCTCCTAGCATCACTCAGCTCCTCCTCTTCTTCCTCGAGCACCTCCGAGGCCGCTGCCGAGGCTGTGAAGGGATTCTTCACCTCCATCGTTGGGACGCTGGGATCTCTCTTCCTGATCATCCTGGCGCTGTTCGCGATCATGGGCTTCCTCTGCCTGGTCGATCCGAGGCCTTCCCAGTCGTGTAAATGTTGAGTCAACCTTAGTCAGCGGCCCAGTCCACGCCTTAGTCAATGAAACCTTTTCTTCTTTAGTTGTCTGTGTTCTTGAGAGGATCACATGATGGAGTGAGTGCCTGCCCAGTTTTTTCAATACCCGTGCGAGTTTTTTAAGCTCTGCGCGATTGATTTCCCTGCAGCTGGGACGCATTGGTAAGTTCGAACCGACCAATCGCGAAATCTATCTACCTACGAGGAAACGAAAAAAGAAAACGCAGCTAGATCGCAACGGAAGCTTTGATGGTCGACTGACTGACTGAAGCCAGTCAGGCAGTCGTCCAGAAATCTGGGAGCTACCGCTTTGTCTGCGACAGAAATCTCTCTACCTTGGAAGCTAGCCAGAAATGGTACTCCGATGCTCTCACAATCGGGAAAGCCGCAAAAGCACCTGGAGCAAGCGAAAGTTAGATCCTCTTCGAAACAAAACTTTGGCAACAACCGGAGAAAACGACTCGCACGAGAACTACGAGTCAAACTTTAGGCCCCGCGCATCTGCAAGACGAGTGAGACCCTTTCCCTGTGCAAAGACAAAAACATATTGATACACTCACGTTAAAGTTGCTGATGAATCTCGAGAGCTTGCGTTTGCAGCTGCCGTATCCAGCTCAACCAGTTACTTGTCAGATCCGCCTGGACCCCTCCCTGCACAAACCAAACTAGTCAAAAGAAGGAAAAAAAACGGAAGAAAACCCAATGCAAAGCTTACCAGACATTTGGCTCTTCAGTGCTCCCCCCTTTGAATCTGTAATAGTAGAGCGAAAGTCGTCAGTTCCACCGGGCATTCCGTCATGAAGCTTTGGAGCACGCAGGACTGGTTTTTGTTGCCGGTTTCTTCGCAGAGTTCCTCACCAAGTTTGCCAGCAGCACGTAGCCAGAACCATGTTTTGGATCCATCTCCACAATGGACTTGGCTGCCTGAGCTCCATGCTTGGAATCCGAGTGACTCCGACACCCGGCAAGCACGCACGTCCAGTCCAGAGCACTCGGCACAAACGGCATGGTGTAGATGAGCTCCTGCGCATCGTCCAAGCGTCCAGCGCGTCCCAGAAGATCAAGCATACAGCAGTAGTGTTGCTTGCTCGGCTTTACTCCAAAATCCACGCTCATAGATCCAAAGTAGCTCCTCCCAAGCTCAACTTTGCCTTTGTGGCTGCAAGCCAGGAACGCGGACACGAAGCACGTCTCGTCCGCGAGCTCCACCATCTTCATCTCGTGAAAGACTTGGATCGCCCGCAAGGAATCGCCGTTGTTGGCATAAGCAGCGAGGATGGCCGACCACGAAACTCTGTCAGGCTCCAGCATCGAATCAAATACTCGTCGAGCATCATGCTGGCGGCCGTGCTGCGAGTACGCCGATAGAACAGTCGTCCAGGAGATCAAGTCCCTCTGCGGCATTGCCCCAAAAAATACCACCACATCCTCCAAATGCCCATTCTGGGCATACCCTGCGAGCATCGCGTTCCAGCACCCGACCTCCTGCTGTGGCATCGCATCAAACAATCGCTTTGCTTCTTCGATGTGTCCGTGCTGGGCATAAGCCACCAGAATCGCCGTCCACGAGACGAGATCCCGCTGTGGAACCGTGTCAAACAACATTTTTGCCTCCTCCAATTGCCCATTCTGGGCATACGCCGCGAGCATTGAGTTCCAGCAGATGAGATCCCGCTGTGGCATCGCGGAGAAGAATGCCATCGCCTCATCCATCTTCCCCTTCTGCGCATACACCGCCACCATCGCCGTCCACGACACGAGATTCCTCACGGGCATCGCCTCGAACGTAGCTCTCGCGTCGTCAATCCGGCCACACTGCGCGAATCCCACCAGCATCGCAGTCCAGGAGATGAGATCGCTCATCGGCATTTCCTCAAACATCACCTTTGCCGCGGTAGGATCACCGCTCTGGACGAGTGCCACGATCATCGCTGTCGCAGAGACAAGATCTCTCTCCGGCATCGCAGCAAACATCCGCCTCGCATCACCCAGATTGCCCGATCTCGCGTAGCACTGCAGCATCGCGGTCCAGGACACCAAGCTCCTCTCGCCCATCGCATCAAAGACCCTCTTGGCCGATTCAAGATGGCCCCTCTCGGCAAATGCGGCAAGGACAACGTTCCAGGAAAGGAGATTCCAATCCGGCATAGCTTCGAACAACGTCATCGTGCGATCGATAGCGGCGGCGTGTGAGAGCGCAGTGAGCATCGCATTCCAGGAGACGAGATCGCGCAGCGGCATCGTATCAAAGACGCGGCCGGCGAGATCCAGATGCCCGGTCTGGGAATACGCCGAGAGCATGATGTTCCAGGAGATGAGATGCTGCCGCGGCATGGCCAGGAACAATTGCGCGGCCGATTCGACGTCTCCATTGCGAGCGTAGGCGCAGAGCATCATATCCCACGAGAAGACGTCCCTGGCGCTCATGAGATCAAAGATCCGCCGGGCGTACTCGGTGCTACCGCATTTGCCATACATCTCCACTAGCTTGTTGGCGAGGAAGAGATCGTTCTTGCGGCTGTCCAGGAAGCCCTGGATCGAGGCGTGGATCTTCTTTGCCGCGGATAGGGTTCTTGCGGATGCGATGAGATCCAGGCATTCTTTCCTCTGCATTTTGCCCCCTTTCTCAAGAACAATCCATGGATAAAATTTCCTGCCAGTGACCTTCGTTCGATCCATCGATGACCTCCTTCAACCTGATCAAGAACGATCGATCGTTCTTGTCAATGACCTCCCAATCCTGCCAAAGATTGTCCCTGCCAGCGGCCGAGAAGAAGATCGATGTGTTCTTCGCGAACAAACGAATCGATGCGTGTGGCAGATCCGGCAACGTCAGGCAGGCGGTAGAGACCTTCATCGGCCTGGGCGACGCAAGAAATCCCTTCTCCTGGTACCTCATCCTCTCGGCCCTGGCAAGAAATGGATGCCTGGTGGACGCCAAGCAAGTCTTCGATTCCATCACGCCATTCGCCGATCTGGGCGCCTGGAACACGATGCTGGACGCCTACGCGCAGGCCAGGGATCTAGATCACGCGCGAGAGCTATTCGATAGATTCCCTGGCTGGGATTTGAGAAGCTGGACCACGATGCTCGTTGCCTACGCGCACAAGAACCGATTGAGGGACGCGATGCGCGTGTTTGAAGCGATGCCGCAGCGCGATCTCGTGTCCTGGAACGCGATGCTCGCTGCATTCTCCCGGAGTGGCGATCTTTCATCGATCCAAGAACTCTTTTCCGCAATGCCGCTAAGAACCCTAGTTTCTTGGAGCACGATCCTGGTGTTCTACGCACAATCCGGCCTAGCGGACGCCGCAAGAACGATCTTCGCCGGGATGCCGGAGCACAATCTCTTCTCTTTCACCGCGATGCTCTCCGGCTACGCCAAAAGCGGGAATCTTGCTGCGGCGACGCTCCTGTTCGATCAGATGCCAGAGAGAGACCGCGTCGCATGGACGATCCTGCTGGACGCGTTCGCCGAGAGCAAGAACATCGATCTGGCGTGCCAGATCTTCCACACGATGCCTGAGCGAGACCTAATCGCCTGGACGACAATGCTCACCACCTATTCCCAGATAGGGCGCCTGGATCTCGCCAAGATCATCTATGACGACGCTCCCGCGAGGGATATCATCATTTGCAACGCGATGATCACAGCGCTGGCTCACAATGGAGGAGTGGATTGGGCGCAAGAGATCTTTCACAGCATGCCCCAGCGAGATCTCGTCTCATGGAACGCAATGCTTACAGCATTCGCCCAGAATGGGCAAATACACGACGCCAGAGAGACTCTAATTTTCATTCCAGAGCTCGACCTAGTCTCCTCCAACACGGGCCTTTTTGTCCTTGGAATATCCGGCAAGCTCGAGGAAGCCAAATGCCGGTTTGATTCCCTCCCAATAAAAAACCTCATTACCTACACAACAATGCTTTCAGCATATGCCCAGGAAGGGTATTTTAAAGAATCAAAACGAATCTTTTCCATGATGCCCGAGAGAAGTACGGTGTCCTTCAACGCACTGCTAACGGCATATGCGGATTTTGGCAGCTTGCGGCAAACACGACTCTTTTACGATACGATTCCTGCCCGGAATACGGCGACCACAAACGTGATGCTCTACGCATATGCCCGTTCGGGGCATCTTGTACTTGCGTGGAGTCTCTTCCAGATGATGCCCGACCGCGACATAGTGTCATGGACCACCATGGTGGCGGCATATTCGCGCCTTGGCCACTCACACCAGGGTCTCTATTTGCTTCAATCAATGAGACTGGCCGCGGAAGATCCCGACCAAGGGTGTTTCTTATCTCTAATGGCCGCCGCGAGCCACGGAGGAACTCTCCGCGATTCGTGGAGCTTGTTCCAGTCCATGATCTTCGATCACGGCTTTACCCCGACTAAGCAGCACTACTGTTGCATTGTGGATCTCCTGGCCCGAGCTGGGCGATGGAGAGACGCTCGCGAGCTCGTAGACACGATGCCATTCCAGCCGGGGGTCTTGGAATCGACGTGCCTGGCAAGCCGAGAGATCCCTGCGAAGCTCGGCCATGGCGTGATCGAAAGCCTGGATTCGCGAGCATCGAGCTATGTTCTCCTGGCAAATGGAATCATCTCTGGATCGTGCTAAAGTTTTGATTTTTATTGGATTCTTTGAGTTGGGGAGGAGTGAAGTTTCTAGAAGTTATTCGACGATGATCTCTACGTACCTCGAACTGATCAAGCTACTAGCAGCAGGAATCACAGTCGGAGACTTGGTTGTTGTGGGGGCAGAGGATCAAATTCTTGACGAGGACGATGATGCCGCCGGGGAGCTTTCCAATCTTTGCGAACTCGCTGGGCCATGTATCCACGCAGATGACTTGCGTTGGTGGCGGAGGAGGGGGCTCCTCTTTCGGCGGCTCCTCCGCGGGCTTTGGCGGCTCCTCCTCGGGCTTGGGCGGCTCGGGCGGCGCTGGCTCCGGCTCGGGCGGCGCCGAGGGTTGCTCCGGCTCCGGCGGTGGCGGTGGCGGAGGATCCGGCAGCTCCTCCATGGACTCCACCGCCAGGCACTTTCGCCGCTTGCCGCTAGCCTCCAGCACCTCGTTCGCCTTGAAGTCGCCGGTGATGATCAGCGTCGAGCCGTCAACTAGCTCCACTTTGCTCACGCCTGCAAAGAAGTTCCCTCTCACGGATCGATCAAAAAAGCGAGTTTTTTTCGTGGCTTCCTACCTGGGACCTCGCTGAGCTGCTTCACGAGCTTGTCCTTGCACTTGCCGCAGGACATAAAAACCTTCAAAGTGAGCTGCGAGAGGGGAGAGGAATCGATCGAGGATAAGGGGGGCCGCCACACAAAAACAAAGACAATGTAGATATCAGATGAAATCAGTTACACTGTGATCAGAGATTCCAAATACCTTCCTCATTGCTACAAGCGCGATTGATTGATTGTCTCCTTTCGCGGTCGAGAGAGAGAGAGAGACGAGAGGAGCTACTCGAGGGGGTGCCTCTTATCTCGCTCGAGGCAGACAGCCCCTTTATATTTCTTTTTCTTTTGCTTTTTGGCTCATAGGCATGCTAAGCAAACGCTAGAGCGCAAGCAAACTTGTGACAAAACACACACACAAAGGAGTGCCTTCCATCTTTTACCCGCGATACGTTGAGCTTTAGTAGTGCCAGGCGGGCCCCACTCTCCACGTCGCTGTCTCTTGAGTTGACTCTAGTTGACCTTATGTTGACCGTCATTGGCATTTTCTTTGACCGGCTTGACTATGTTTGACAGGCTGCTTGACTGTCTTTGACTAATTTTGACCTATATTGACCGTCGCTGAAGATTCTGTTCTATCCGTTTTTGGAGGAGCATCGTTAAAGGCTGTGGATTCTAAAGGCCGGAAAGGGGAAAAAGTGAGTGAGGTGGGCAATTGCAGCATCTTTACAAACATTTGGACCGTATGACGCGACCGCCACCTTCCTCGGTGTGTTCGAAAGAAATGCAAGCCTTAGGACCTCTTCTTTTTGTAGGAGAGGGAGAGAAGTGGTACTTTCACTTCTTTGGAATAAAGACGACGAAAACCTCTCCATGTCTCTCACTCTTGGATTGGGACGCGGACCAACCTGTAATGCAGTGAGCAAGAAGAAAAAGGTGTTAAAAATAAAAAAGACGGAATGTCGCCACACGCCGGCCATCTTGCTGATCCGATCCAGTCGAGAAGAAGATCTTTTTCTTCTTCTTCATGCCAAGTAGCAGTACGTTCTCCTGTCATCTCTGTCCCGCTCGAGGTAATCTCTCTCGATAAGCGCCTCGATTCGCTTCTTGATCACCGCCGGGTTTGGAGTGAATCGCGACTGGAGCTGCGCAATCACCTCGCTCACCAGATTGTTGTGCTCCATCCGCTGCCTCGACTTCATCACCCGGACGATGGCCGCCTCGATCTGCGGGTTCCGGTCGCTCTCAATCTTCTCCCTCGTCCGGGAGTTCTCCTCGCCAGTCTCCTTCTGCGCCGCCACCGTGCAGATCTTGATCTTGGCCAGCTTGCTCGTGAACGCCTCGTTGAACACGAACACGTCCATCTCGCCAATCTCCTTGCTCATGGGCTCTTTGCGGAGGACGTTCTTGCCCCGGACCAGCGCCAGCGACTGTAAGTTCCTCTTGAGCTCCGACGCCTGCTGGATCCCCGTCGCGTCCTTGATCTCCTTGTAGCTCAGCCGGTCGGAATCGTTGAAGAGCATGAGGATGCACATCTGGTACGTCGAGCAGCTCAGCGTCTTCGTAGTGTCATCGATGGTGAGCTTCAAGTCCGCTGAGCCGAGGTTTCCTTGCCAAGTTAGCCGCCGGCCCCTGTGCTCCATGAGGTAGAACGTCTTGAACCTCTCGCACAGCCCGTGGACCTCTCTCGGGAGTATGCACTGCGAGGACGACGCGTACGCCGGCCAGGATCCGGTGGTGAGCACCTGGACGTTGATGTTCATCGCCGCGTTGATGTTTGCCTGCATGTTCCTGAACCGCTGCATGAGATCCTCCGAGGTCCTCATGTCCTTGAGCATGGTCTCGATCTTGCTCGTGAACTGGTAGCCGCACACCGTCTTGATCTTGAGGATGAGGCTCCTCTCGAGCTCGTCCTCGGCGAACTTGGACAGGAGCAGCCGTTTCGCGAGGTGGTGCTTGTAGTACTTCTCAAACATGTCCTTTTCGTTGATGTACCGGAAGATGAGCATCGCCTTGTCCATGAAAGCTTCCGGATCGTCCGAGCCACCACTATCCGATTTGCCACCTTGCCTAAGCTTGTTATCCAGGAACAACGAAAGAAACTCCGGTAGCCTGCGGTTTAAGTTGACGACCTCTACGAAAGCCACCTCCAAACCCGCGGCCACGGCCTTGTTTCTCTTGAACGAAGAGCTCACTATCGCGTCGTACTTCTCCCTGAAACTTAGCAGCAGCTGGATGAAAGCCACCGGATCCTTCTGGCGCTCGGGATCCTGGACGAGCTGCGCACCGTTTGCTTTGATATGCCTCGTCAAACCATCTAGAATTTCTTTCCCTCCTTCGTCCCAGTGTTGCAAAAACTCGTACATGCGTGCCAAGTCGTCCAACCTGTCCTGTGAAAGCATGAATTCGAGCCCCGTGTTCTCCATATCCACCAGCTGCTTTATGTTCTTCCCGACGAAGATATCCACCACCACCCTGCTGATCTTTGGCCCAGTTTTCTCCGAGAGGTACCGCGACACTCTCACGCTTTCCTCCTTGAGTCGTCGCTCCACCCTCTTGAGCATCGCGGAGCAGTCCCCGCAAGCCATCAGCTGCTGGCTCTCGATCGAGTAGAAATCCTTGGAAGCCGCGATGAATGGTTCCTCCACCACGAGAAGATATATCTTGTAGTCGAGCTCGATGAGCATTTGCACAGCCCTCCTCATCTTGCTCCTGTCAATCATCTCCCCGGACCTTTCCTTGTGGATCTCGCCCAGGAGAAAACCCGTGAGCGCGGCTTGCAGCTTTGGCGAGCTCACCACCTCCACCTTCCATAGCTCCAGCCCCAAGTCATAGACGGACCTCTCCCTGTACCGGATCACATAGGTCCTGTCCATGCAATTCAGCAAAGCCCTGATCAGCTGGAGCGCTCGCGAGAATTCCAGCCACTTCTCGTCCAAGACCTCAAACATGGATCCAGTGTCGGCGGCCGCGAACACGCCATCCCGGTAGACCGCGAGGTTCCGGACGAGCTCTTCGCGAAACATCTGGTAGAGCTTGGCGGCGTGATTGCCCTGGCAAAGATTAAAGGCATGCCTGCCATGGAAAGATCGCCCGATCGATCAAACGAGAATCCCAGAGATTTTACCTGTAGAGCTCCTCGAAGCTGAGGCCGCTGGCATTGCTGCGCCGAAATATCTCGCCGATCGCGTTCTGGAGCACGCGCGAGCTACCCTGCACATCGATAGGGCAGCGCCTTACCACGGGATTGATCCGGATCTTCTTTGGCGCCGGCGCCTCGATCGCCACCGCCGCCGTCTTGGAGCGCACCCCTCGCTTCGCCGCCGCCATGGATTGAGGGGAGCTTCTCCCTCACAATGCTCATTGAAGTTTTGCCTCCTTCCTTTAAAACCTTTTTAAACCGGCATATTCTCAGTACAAGCATTTTCTATGTCTCTAGTGTTGTCATGTCTATAGTTTGATGAAATTGCGACTATCATGTCTATAGTTTGATGAAATTTCGCCGGAGCTTTGGAACGAAACGGCAAGTGAGAGAAACGCGAGCTTCGTTTTGCTGGAGAATGGATGTTTTTGGATCGAGAAGATGAGTGTTAGAGACCTGAAAATCAGCCACGGTTTTTAATCGAAACATAGAAACTGGGAAAAGATCGAGCTTACATTGTCGTCCAGACGATGCTCTCTGGATTCGTCAATCCCATGGAGATAGTCTGAGACTCGAGAAAACGATGAGCTTGGAAGGAAGAAGGCTTTGCAGTTACCTTGATAGGCAGCATCTTTGAAGATTAGCAAGCTTCCAGGCAGCAAAGCCACGCTTGTGTTCTCTGGCGCTTTTTCCAAATCCTTCGTGGCTTCGATCAATCGAAGGTGCGGTTTGAATCTCATCAGAGTTGGAGCGCCGAGAGAGAGAATTGCTACTACGGGAAAATAGCTTGGACCATCTTGATGGAGCTGCGAGCATGAACGAAAAGGAAATCATAGTTTTGGAAGAAATCATGATAAACTTACCATGATTCCCTGGCCCGGAAGATATTCATTGACGAGGACGTGATTGATCGGCGATGGAAACAGTCCTGTCACGCTAGAAATCTTCTCGGTGATCTTTGTGAGCCAAGAAGGCACTGTTGGAATCATCACATTCTCTTAGAAGTCTGCTAAGATAGAAAGGAAAAAGAATGAGCGAGAATGTACCAACATGGTTGAGGCACGAGGCCATTCGATTCGACGATTCCACCTGAGAAATCCTCTGCAAGATCAAGAAAAATCCTAGAAAACCGGGAGATTACCCCAGTTTTGGAGCCGCCGATTCGTGAGCGTCTTCCATTTCGAGCTAGGAGCGGAATTTACCTACACAGAAAATGGATGCTCCTCGATCGACCGATGAAGCGCCTTACCTGATGGAGCAGGAAGCTCTGCTCGGCGGCAGTGATGAAATCCGGAATGTAGAAGATGCTATCGACGCGTCCCACGGCATATTTGCTGAGCTCCATCAAGAACCCTAGAAAATATTTTAGGGTTTATGGAACGCATTGCAGAGCAGCCCCTGTTCGGAGGCGCGATCAGCTGCTCACTGCCCACGAGATTCCAGGTTTCTTCGTCCTTCTCTTGATTGATCGATTGATTCACTGTGGAGAATCTCTAGACCGTGAGCAACATCAGGGAGGTTCCAGATAATCAGGCAAGAGCTCGCAAGTGTTTCAAAATATTTCTTACAAACTTCTTTGGCGATAGGAGGTTTTTGCGGATGCATCACGCGACGAGAGCGTGATTGTGGAGCTTCTGGAGCTCAAGCCAGAGATTCCGGATGAGCAAAGCGCGTCATGGTTCTTGCAAGATCTTGCGAGCGAACAGGACGCTCTTATGGTATGAAACAATCTCTCTTTTTTTTTCTCATTCTCCGTGCGCTCAGGAAATGGAAAGCGTGAGCCAGCTCCAGCCAGGAGATGTTCCTTTCCTCGATCCATCGATTGTCAAAGGCGTCGCGGTTGGAAAACTGGTATGCTCTCTCGATTCTTTGTTTCTCTTCTAGAATTTCGCGATTTTGTTCTTCCAGAAAGTCTCCAAATCCAGGCAAAGTGCCGACGCTGCTAACATCGTGAGAGTAGGTTCCTTGCTTTTCTATCACGAGTTCTAAGATCTCATCGACGATATCACAGATTTATATGGCGAATCTGAGGCTGCGGAGCGTGAAAACTGATGTTCTAATCTCCGTCTACGAGCCACTTTACATAAGGTACTGCGAAATCGAAGAGCGAGCAGTGAGTGGTGATTTGATCTTTTCCTATGCGTTGCTCCAGTGCTCTTAGCGAAAGCGCTGCATCGGGTGGATCGGGATTCGCAGTTCCAGCGGCTGTGGCTGGCTGTTCTTCCGCGCTGGAAGTCTTCCAGACGATCCTTAGAACACTCAAAGTTCACGACTGGGCACTCTTCGTAAACTAAAAGTAAGCTTTCGTTTCGTCGATTGAGAAAGAGAGAGAGATCGAGTGACACTAGATTCGATCGATCTTTGGCAGTGATTTCGAGCGACACAATGGTGGCAATAGAGCGAGATTCGATCAATCTCTTCCAAAGTTTTCGAGCGAGACAATCGTAGCAATACACTTCGTCGCGAAGAAACACGATTTTTACCAGAGCTTGTAGCTTATGACATGGTGCGCATTGCTGAGATGGCACAAGAGGGAAAAAAAAATTAACCCGTGCGTATACAAAAATAAAGAAAGGAGAAGAAAGTGGCTATGGCGAACTCTTCGTCTGGCAAGCCCTAGCGCATTCTCCCAGTGGCGGTGTTCTTTCCCGCGACGCTACGAATTCTCGCCCCCGCGGCACTCCATGGCGACGATTCCCTAGGGCTGGGGTCGGGCAAAGAAACCCTAGGGGGAGAGCTTGGAGCAGATCGACCGGCCCCGGCAAAGATGAGCCAGCCGAAGAAGAAGCCGTTCAAGATCGAGCCCTTCAAGCACAAGGTCGAGATGGATCCCAGGTATGCCGAGAAGACCTGGAAGATATTGGAGGATGCGATTCACGAGATTTACAATCGCAACGCCAGCGGCTTGAGCTTTGAGGAGCTCTACAGGTTCGTGCTTTACTTTCCTTTGCCGCGATTCCATTCCATTCCATTTTCTTTGCTTTGCTCCTCGTGAATTTGCATTCTTTAGAGTAGATCCATTCTTCCTCCTTGTGCTAAAGTCTTTTTTGTTCTTCCTTTCTAGGAATGCCTACAACATGGTTCTTCACAAGTATGGAGAGAAGCTCTACGCGGGGCTGGAAACCACGATGACGCAGCATTTGCAAGAGTTTTCTCGGGTGATCGAGGCGGCGCAAGGTGGTCTCTTTCTCGAGGAGCTAAACGGGAAATGGTCCGAGCACAACAAAGCTCTACAAATGATCCGGGACATCCTCATGTACATGGACAGGACTTACGTACAGAACTCCAGCAAGACCCCCGTCCACGAGCTGGGGCTAAACTTGTGGCGAGACACGATCGTGAGATGCCCGACGATCAAGGACAGGTTGAGAGATACGCTGCTCGACTTGGTTCACAGGGAGAGGACGGGGGAAGTGATCAACAGAGGCTTGATGCGAAACATCACCAAGATGTTGATGGACTTGGGGGTGGCGGTGTACGAGGAGGAATTCGAGAAGCCTTTCCTGGACGCGGCCGCGGACTTTTACAGGATAGAGTCCCAGCAGTTTCTCGAGAGCAGCGACTGTGCCGACTACTTGAAAAAGGCCGAGAGGAGGCTCAACGAGGAGATGGACAGGGTGACGCATTATCTCTTTCCTCGGAGCGAGCCAAAGATCACATCTGTTGTGGACAGGGAGATGATCGGCCACCACATGAAGCTGCTTGTGGAGATGGAAAACTCGGGGCTTGTTTCGATGCTCACTGACGACAAGTATGACGACTTGGCTCGCATGTATAGTCTCTTCCGGCGGGTCACTACAGGGCTCCAGACGATTCGCGATCTCATGACTTCACACCTTAGGGAGGTTGGCAAGAACTTGGTCGTCGACCCGGAGAGGCTCAAGGACCCGGTAGAGTTCGTGCAGCGTCTCCTGGACGAGAAGGACAAGTATGACAGGATAATCCGTTCCTCGTTTAGCAACGACAAGACGTTCCAGAACGCCTTGAACTCGGCGTTTGAGTACTTCATCAACCTCAATGCCCGGTCGCCCGAGTTCATCTCGCTGTTCGTGGACGACAAGCTCCGCAAGGGGCTCAAGGGCGTCAGCGAGGAGGACATCGAGACGGTGCTGGACAAAGTGATGATGCTCTTCCGCTACCTCCAGGAGAAGGACGTGTTTGAGAAGTACTACAAGCAGCACCTCGCCAAGCGGCTCCTGTCCGGGAGAACCATCTCGGACGACGCAGAGAGGAGCCTCATCGTGAAGCTCAAGACGGAGTGCGGCTACCAATTCACGTCCAAGCTCGAGGGTATGTTCACGGACATGAAGACGTCCCGGGACACAATGCAAGGCTTTAGCTCGATGATGGCGAACTGCGAGCAGCCAGGGGAGGCACCGACGCTCTCGGTACAGGTTCTCACAACCGGCTCCTGGCCAACGCAGTCGGGCGCGAGGTGTAACTTGCCGACGGAGATCCTCTCGGTGTGTGACAAGTTCAAGACGTACTACTTGTCGACGCACACCGGGAGACGCCTCACCTGGCAAACGAATATGGGAACCGCGGACCTCAAGGCTACGTTTGGCAACGGTGCGCGGCACGAGCTCAACGTCTCCACGTACCAGATGTGCGTGCTCATGCTCTTCAACATGGCGGACAAGGTGACTTACAGGGAGATCGAGCAGGCGACGGACATTCCAGCCGCGGACTTGAAGCGGTGCTTGCAGTCTCTGGCGCTCGTCAAAGGCAAGAACGTCTTGCGGAAGGAGCCGATGAGCAAGGACATCAACGAGGACGACGTGTTCCTCTTCAACGACAAGTTCGCGAGCAAGCTTTACAAGGTGAAGATCAGCACGGTGGTTGCGCAGAAGGAGAGCGAGCCGGAGAAGCAGGAGACGCGGCAGAAGGTGGAGGAGGACCGGAAGCCGCAGATCGAAGCGGCCATCGTGAGGATCATGAAGTCGCGGCGGGTACTGGATCACAACAACATTGTGAGCGAGGTGACGAAGCAGCTCCAGGCCAGGTTCTTGCCGAATCCAGCGGTGATCAAGAAGAGGATTGAGTCGCTGATCGAGCGGGAGTTTCTGGAGAGGGACAAAGTTGACAGGAAGCTCTACAGGTACCTGGCTTAAGCTCCGGCAGGAATAAGTTTCGAGGAGATGGTTTATAAAGCGCAGCAAAAGTTTTGTGAGGAGCCAAGCCAGGCTTTCCTGTTTGGAGGAGGAAGACTTGAAGATCAACTAGAGAAAGGAAAGAAAAACGAGGAAGCAAGCGCAGTTCCTTCTCTTTCTCTCGCTCTCTCGATTCTTAGAAGCTCTTGTTAATTGCTTTCCAAAGTTCTTTCTTTTTCTTTTTCTTTTTTTTTTCTTTTTTCTTTGCCTTCTTTCACTCACGGGAGTTTTGAGTCTTGATCCAGGCTTTGCTTGAGAAATTCTAGAGGCCAACTTTTGTGGTTAAGTTGTCACTGCGAGAAAAAAAAAGACGATTGATCGATTCTAAACTTTAAAAAAGGGATTGTGTTGTGAGTCCCGCACTCCTGTCCAAAGCGAAGCAAAGAGATCCTTTTTATAAACTTGCAAGGAATGGATAGCTTCCAAGTTTATAAAAGCACTCACATACTTTTTCGTGGAGTATTAAAAGTACATGTGTATCTAGTGCTCATAATTATAAATCTTTCTATTAGATCACCAAAAGCTAGTATTCGAATATGCGATAAGAGATTAAATCCCTGGTTTGTTTTAAACACAGTGCCGTTTATTTGTTTTAACTTGCTAAAGACAAGAGAAATTCGCTTTTTCTTTTTCTTCTCTAGGTTATTTTGGCTATGGCTGTGTTGTGTTAGTTGCGGCGCGAGCAAGATTAGAGCGCGCTCCCACCGCTACGAAGAAATTCTCCTCCTCCATCGCTTCGCGCCCCTCTTCGCTGTGGAGACTTTCTTTCTCGGAGGTGAGCGATCTGCCAGTGTGCCGCATTTTGCCTCCCTTCCCCGTCCCGCGAATCTGAGCGTCGCGCGGATGAATTTCTTGGCCCTGCATTCTCGATTCTCCAGCGTTTGCTGCGGCGGAGCTTCTAACCGAGAAATTCGTGGCTTTCTTTTCTTGGTGAGCTAATCGCGTTGCTGGAATTTAGGGTGCTCGCGTCCAGCGCAAGAACACGCTGCCTCTGGCTTGGAAGCCGCCATAGTTTGGCTTGGAAGGTATTTTAAATCTTTATTTTCTCTGTCGGTGAGGAAGAGCCTCTAAATCCCATTCCAGGTACTCCATCGAGCAAGAATTCTTCCCCTCCTCTCTTTCTATCTCTTCAAAGCATGATGAGGAGATGAGGAAGATCATCGCCATGCTGCTTCATTCCAAGAGCTGAACTTCATCTTCTTCGTTCTTCCCGACGACCACCACTATCGGAAGCGGACCAAAGATGACCTCGGGATCTTCTCCGGAGCCGCTCGACTTTTTCATCTGGACACCGGAGGTAGACACGACTTCTCCTTGTGTGTGCCGTCTAACTCGTCCCTTTCGCTCGCGCCTCCAGGACGTTGGCGTTTGGCTCGAAGAGATCGGGCTCGGGAGTTACAGGGAGACGTTCAAGCAAAATGGAGTGAACGGCGAGTATCTCGATAACTTATCCTCGTTCACTACGGAACAAATCCTTCGGTTCATCCGGCGGTGTCATATGAAATGGGGGGACTTCATCACGCTATGTAAAGAGCTGCGCAACATCAAAGGTGAGTCAATGAGATCTCTTTTTTGTCTCTTGGAATTTTTGTTTTTCCATCTTCATGAGATGGAGCTAGAGCTAGCTTTGAGAAGTTTTCACGGAGATTTCGAGCTCACTGGCTTGGTTTTTGGATTGTCCCAGTGGCGTGCTTGCGAGGAGAACAGGAGGTTAGAACCCCGTGGTGGGCGCCCTCGTGTTTTACGAGCGTTTTCACGAGGCTAGCGAAGCACAACAGGCAATCCCGTGTTGTTTCCTTGAGATTCGATCCATGATACATAGTTCACCGGGTACGCAAACGTGATCTCTCTGTGCAAGGTCTAATCTTTTTTCTTTTCTTTCCCATGAAGGTGCAGGATTTAAGGTGTAGCGTTGTAAGACTGAAATCTCTCCTTGCAGCCATCTCCCGGCTGCGATCCAAGCTTCAAGAGGCTGAGTGAGAAAGGTTGGAGAGGTTGGCTCGTCAAGTCTCGAAGCTGCCATGGTCTAAAATTCCTTGCCCAGCAGAGACGATTGTCAGTGACTGATAAAGACATCACGATCGACACGATGCCAAGAAAGAGAAGAAGAGCCAATCTCAAAGTTCAGTGGATAAACTTATCCAAAAAAGACCAGCAATTACACTGTTGATTCGTACGTCAAAACCGGTCAAATAATCAGACCCGAAGTCGAAAGCTTCTAAATTTTAGGGTTTAAGTGAGAGCTAGGGCTCTTGGAATGGCGATTGGCGATGGCGCGATCCGGTACAGCGTCCTGCTTCCCACGTACAACGAGCGTGAGAATGTGGCCATAATCACCTATCTCCTCTTCAAGGCGCTCCAGTAAGCCGGCCGCGGTTTCGAATTGGCGGTGATCGATCTCGCTCTCTCTCGCAGGAATGTCAGCTTTGAGATTATCGTGATCGATGATGCGAGCCCTGATGGAACTCAGGATGTGGTGAGGCAGCTCCAGAAGGTTTACGGAGACGATCGAATTGTATGCATCTTCTTTCGTTTTTTTTTCCCCCTTGTTCTCACTCTGGCTATTGCTTTGTAAGCTTTTGCGACCGCGACATGCAAAGCTGGGCTTGGGTGAGTTTCTTTCTTTCTTTCTCTCCTCTTTTTCTTCTTCTCACCTTGCTCTTCCCAGGAACGGCTTATATCCATGGTCTCAAGTATGCTTCTGGTGAATTCGTGATCATAATGGACGCCGATCTATCTCATCACGTCTGCATTTCCTACTCTCGTAACTACGACATCTGATGGTGTTCTTGGTGTTTTGCAGCCAAAGTACCTGCGGAGCTTCATGAAGTAAGGACTCCTTTTGTTTTCTCCTTACAAATCTTTCACTTTGTATCTAGGAAGCAAGAAGAAACAGGAGCAGACATTGTCACGGGCTCCCGCTACATTCCAGGAGGTGGTGTTCATGGCTGGGATTTCAAGCGCAAGCTCACGAGCAGAGGAGCCAACGTACTGGCACAGACACTTCTCTGGCCTCGCGTCTCCGATTTGACTGGCTCTTTCAGGTCAGATGATTTGGCTTTCCAGTTCTGTGGCTCGCATAACGCTCTCTTGTCTTGCAGACTGTACAAGAAACCAGTCCTGGAAGATCTAGTAAAAGTTTGCGTGAGCAGAGGCTACGTCTTCCAAATGGAGCTCATCGTAAGAGCGTCGAGAAGCAACTATCGCATCGAAGAGGTATGCATTTGTTTCAGCTTTTGAGCTTGTTCTCTAAGGATTTTTTTTTTCATTGAATCAGGTGCCTATTACTTTTGTGGATAGAGTTTACGGCATTTCAAAGCTGGGAGGATCAGAGATTGTTCAGTATCTCAGAGGATTGATCCATCTCTTGCTCACGACGTAATGAAAGGAAATTATTTTTCTCTGATTGGAAGGAAAGAATCTCCTCGAGCACAGTGCGTCCAAAAAAAAATTCGATTAACAGTTCCATTTAAACGAAAGGTTTAACGGCTAGCTAATTTAGGGTTCTTCCCGGCTATGGCGCTTGTAGCTGTGGCATCGCAGTGGTCTCCACAGCGGCGGCTGGACCAGCCGCGCGATTGGGGATGGAGGAATGCAATGGTACGAGTGGATTCCAGGCGCCTCCGCGGAGCTCGGGCAGCCATGTCCGTAAAGATTTCTTCTTCTCCTTGTTCTTCCAGGTAGGGCATTTTGATCCCTGGCTGTTGGCTTAATTGTCACTGCAGTCTCTGGAATGATTGCGCAGGCGGAGAGCCGAGTGGGAATTCGACCCGCTGGGGATCTGCGAGCCAGCGAATGGAAATTTCGTCGCGGCCTGGGGAGATTTGTGCGTTGTTGCGATGAAAGCGATTGGCAATAAGCAAACTTCTGGAAAGCAATCCACTGGAAAGGGAATTGCGGGTATGGAAAAATTCTTTTCTTTCTTCCATATCGTGTATAGGTAGTTCTTACACATTTTCTTCTTTTCCAGCTGCCATCGAGGATAGCTCGATCGATTTCGGGGATTTCTTTCGAGGCAAGCTTCCCGGGAAGTTTTTACTGCTCTTGGGGTGGCTAGCTTTGTCAAGAGTCGGGACATATATCCCTCTACCGGGAGTTGACAGGGCAGCCTTCTCTGGAAGCATGACCGATAACAGTTTGTTTCGGACGCTCGACGCCTTCTCCGGTGGTGGAATCGGAAGGCTCGGTGTGTGCTCGCTCGGGATAGTTCCGTTCATCAACGCTCAAATCTTGTTCCAGCTGCTTGGATCGCTCTTCCCAGAACTCGAGAGGCTCCAAAAGAAAGAAGGCGAAGCTGGAAGGAAGAAAGTTCTCCAGTACACGCGCTACGCCTCGGTTGCCTTCGCCATTTTCCAGGTACTGTTTTTGCTGGACAACAAGAAGTTCTTGTTTGTTCACGAAGGAGAAACTTTGCAGGCTATTGGACAAGTTCTCTATATCCGCCCTTACGCCGACGACTTTAGCTTGGGGTGGATCTTCACTTCTATATCCCTGCTTACCATTGGTGCTGTTCTTACGTCCTACATTGGAGAGAGGATATCAGACATCAAGCTTGGGAATGGCACTTCGCTTTTGATTTTCACCAACATCATATCATCTTTGCCTGCCTCTGTCGGACGAACAATAGACCAAGCACTCAAGGATGCCAATTACGCTGGCCTTGGTACCATTGGTCTTTCGTTCTTCTTGCTCGTGCTTGGAATAGTTTATGTGCAGGTACGTTGGAAGAATGTCTTTGATCGCAGTTTCTTATTCAAGGCCATTGTTGCAGGAATCTGAGCGAAGAATTCCTTTGAATTATGCTTCGAGATACAGTGGAGGGCTTCAAAAATCTGCATACCTTCCGTTTAAAGTACGTGTTTTCTTGTCAAGAATATTATGACTGACTGGTTTTGCTCTCCAGATTAACAGCTCGGGTGTGATGCCGATAATCTTTTCAACATCGGCACTAGCTCTCACGTCCTCCGTAGCTCGATTCTCTGGAGCTACAGGTTTTAACAACATAGTAGCTACATTGAATCCAGGAGGTTTGTGATCATGCAATCTGCATCACCTTTGGATTTACTTAGTTTCTTCTTTGAACAGGATCATTCTACCTTCCCACGAACGCAGTGCTCATTGCGTTCTTCAACTATTTCTACACGTTTTTGCAGCTAGATCCTTCGGACGTGAGCGACCAACTTAAGCGTCAAGGCGCTTCTATCCCGTCGGTCAGGCCGGGAAAAGCCACAGCCGCATTCATCGAGACAGTAAGACTCATCTAGACTTGAAGTTGCTCTTATAACACTTCGCCGGTTTTATTGCTCGTCTAGGTCCTCACACGGATTTCAGTGTTGGATTCCACCTTTCTAGTGATCATGGCTGTGTCTCCTGCTGCCGTGGAATGGTTAACACACTTGACCGCTTTCAGGGGATTTGCAGGAACATCAATCCTGATTCTCGTCGGCTGCGCTACTGATACCGCCAGAAAAGTGAAAGCGGAGCTTATCTCGCAGAAGTACAGGGTCTTAGACTTCACCAGCGACACCTGATTTGTTCATTCTCTTTTGCTCAAGAAATAGTCTAATTGTCTGAAGTTTCAGATTAGGATGGAAAATGCTTCTGGAAATTCATATTTGCATCTTTAGTGCTCCAAAGGTAAGGCCTTCTTCAGGAACGAGATAATCAAACCACGAGATGTCGCTGTTTGTATATCGTTTTTCATTTTCCGGGTAACAATGACCTCGGGTAATAATGAAATACCTGATTAGAGGCAGTATTTTAAGAGCTAAGTGTCTAAGATAGCTATAATATGTAGCTAGAATACAGTGCCGGATATATATAAGATAATAACTTAATAGGAGAACTAAAGTCCATTTCGAAATGTTGGGGCACTGTAGCGACCATCACCTCCATGTAGAAATTTTTCTCTTTTTCTTCACTGTTTTGGTAATTCGAAAATGTTGATAGGTCCGAAGGTGGCAGCAAAACTATACGGAGCTTATCACGACAATCCAGCAAAGAATTTTAACACTTACTCCCTAACTTGGTTCTATAAGGTTCACTATTTAAACAAAACTTGTGGAGCTAGGGTTATTTATCTGGCTCGATCGTATTTCCTTAGCTACAGCGAATGGCGTTGGTAATGCTTGTGCTTTCCTTTTCTTTCTGTGTGTTTAGAAAAAGGGGAAGGCGAAGAAGAAGCTGGGTGATCAATTGTTTGCTGCCATTGTGAATGGAGAGAACAAAAAGCTTACTCTTAAGCAAATCTACTCCATAGCAAACGCAGAAGGGTTGTCGATTGCTCTGCTTGATGGACGTGGTTCTTGGTTTACTGTTTCAAGGATCGAGCGCTCAGCACTTGCTCAGCTCCTAACAATGGCCAATGAGGCCAAGGAGCTCGCCACCTTCCATCTCCAAGAGTTCGTATTATATTTCCACATGATTTTATGGCTTGTTTTTTTCTTCCAGGAGGTGGGGTGAAAGGGATAGAATTTTCTATGGTGCTGCAGTGCGAGAGAGTGACCGAAGAAAATATGGATCAGATGGTATGCCATGCGAGCTCATGACAGAAGAAGAGCTTTTGGAAAGAGCTAAAGAAGGGGTGAATATCTTTCATGGTGTTCTGCATTTTAAAAACCATTTTTTTTTTCTTTTTGTCTTTTTCTTTTTTCTTTTCTTTTGCAGCCACTTCCACCTGTAGTGAAAACCAGAACGAAGAAGGAGAAAGCTCTAAAAGGTTTGTAGCTTTTTTTCTACTGTCTTGGTTAAAGCCAGGAGCCCGCAGTTGAGATAATTGAGGACACTGAGCAACTAGCCCCAGAGAACACCAAAATCAAAGTGCCAGAACCAGCAGGTGACTAAGATATCTGTGTTTTGCCTTGTTTGGGGTATCTTTCAACTAACAAGCGGAAAGCAGCAATACAGAACGTATCCAAACGGCATTTGACAGGAGAGCTCATTGTTTCGGATCCACCAACCAAAGTGCCTCAGGAAGAGGAGCTGATTACCACCAGAGAGGTACCTTATATACTAGTCATACTAATTGTTTGCTAACCAGGAAGCAATAAATAAAAGCAGAGCATTTCGGCAGAAATGAAAGATGAGAAGTTGGAGTTTGGAGAGGTAAACCATAGACTTGTTTTTGTTAATCTAGGAACCTCATACATTTGTACTACACAGGGAATGGATTGGGATACTCGTACTTATGTCAGGGATCTACAATATTGCCATGGAAATGAGAAAAGACTAGATGTTACGGAGCTGAGAAAAGACTCGAGAAAAAACTATACAGAGCTGATAAAAGACGTCGATCCAACCTTGTATGTTTGCCAAAAACATGAGCATAGTATCGGCGTGTATGCTTGTGCCAAACACAGGAGCTTCTCAACCTTGTATTCTGGTGTTTTTAAAAACAATGTTTTCAAGATGTGAAGTGGGAGGAAGGTTTCAAGTGTAAGAATAGTTCCATTCATCGTTAAATCTTTTTCCAGCTCCTTGGATTGTTGTTCCTGGAGCAATTGCTTTCACCGTTTTCCAGACATTTTTCACCAAGTTCTTTCTTTTCTTTTCTTTTCTTTATTTGACCAACGATTAGATGCATCTAAACGTTGGTGGCAGCTTCTTGCGAGCATAGTAGGATGCACAATGCGTCCGCCCTGGTAAAACAGAAGCTGCCATCAACGGCCAAATCCTTAGATCGAGCTTCATACGCCCGAAAGCTGCGAGAATGCGCGAGCAAAGAAGCTCTTGACCATGTTTGCAGTGAGATCTCTCGCTCCAACTTCAGTGGAGACACCTCTCTGGGAAACATCCAGCTCGAATTGTACAGCAGCCTTGGATGCGTGGATGGCGCGAGATCTGCCTTCGACCGGATTCGAACACCCAACACCTTCTCCTGGAATCACATTATCAACGCATATACCCGGAATGGGCATCTCCAGCACGCCAAGGATCTCTTTGCCAGGCTGCCCATTCGAGATTCCACCACGTGGAACTGTCTCATGTCGGCATTCTCCCGACAAGGGGATCTTGCGACTGCCAGGTATCTGTTCGACAGGAATTGTTACAAGGATACTGTCTCCTGGAACGCTATGATTGCAGCATATACCCGAACCGGGCATCTATCCGACGCGATGGAGCTCTTTCACCGGATGAAGCTCGAGGGATTCCGCCCAAATCAATTGACCTTCCTAGGCACGATCAATGCGTGTTCTTCCTACGCCCAGGCGCGGACGGTCGAGCTCTCGATTTGCGAGGCCGGGCTCGCTCCAAATCCCGTGCCATCCACGGCATTGATCGAGACCTACGCCCAATTCGGCACCACGCGCGATGCCTGGCGAGTTTTCGATCGCGCGGCACCCCGGGACAAGATCTTGTGGACAGCAATGCTCTCGGCCTACGCCAAGAGAAGATCCATCGAGGAACTCAGGGCCTTGTTCCAGCGATTGCCCCACCACGACCTCGTCACCGCCACGATCGCGCTCTCCACGGTCGCTGCGGCCGGGAATCTGGGCGAGGCCGAGGAGATCTTCCATGGAATGCCGCACCATGATGGACTGTGCGAGACGAGCATGGCGGTTGCATATGCCCAAGCCGGGGATCTGCCCAAAGCGCGAGCGATCTTTGATTCCATGGCCAATCCACACGTAATCTCCTGGAATGTGATGATCACCGCCTACGCCCAGCGCGGCCACGGCCGCGAGGCCCTCGATCTCTTCAAGCTCATGGAGATCCAGGGCGAGCAGCCGACAATCGAGACGGTGAGCGCGATCTTCGACGCTTGCGCTGCATTAGGGCTCTTCCCACAGGGAAAGCTCCTCCACGCGAGCTTCGCCGGTTCCGGGATCGAGTCGGACCACGTCGTGGGCACCTCCCTGGTGGCCATGTACGGGCGCTGCGGAAACTTGGGCCGCGCTCGCGAGCTCTTTGACGCCATGCCGTACAAGAATATCCTCACCTGGACGTCCATGGTGGGGGCATATGCCCAGCACGGGCATGGCCGCGATGCCCTAAGGCTCTTCCACGCCATGGCGCTCCACGGTGAAGCGCCCGACGACATCGTCTTCAAGAATGTGATCTACGCTTGCGGCCAGGCGGGGATCTTCGCGCAGGTCTGGAAATATTTCCAGTCCATCCAGGGAGATCACGGCATTGCGCCAGGGATGGAGCATTACAAGATCATGATCGATCTTCTTGCCCGGGCGGGGAAGGTCGATGAGGCTGAGGATTTGCTCGAAGCAATGCCGTTTGAGCCAGACAGGATCGCGTGGACGAGCTTGCTGAGCGCCTGTAGGGTTCTTGGCGACAAGGAGAGGGGATCGCGAGCGGCGGGGCTGGCGACGGCGTTGGAGCCGTGTGGAGGAGGAAGCTATGTGCTCGCAACGCAGCTTGGGGAGGAGGACGTGTCTAGGGTTTGGGAATGCGAGCGAGGAGCTTGACGATCGCTGGGAGTTTCTTCAGGCAAGTTCTTCTTCCTCAGCAAGAACAGGCGGTCGTCGAGAGAGAGGCAGCGACAGGGATCTTTGTGGCAGCGCTCAAGGCATGCACTGGCACGAGAGATCACCAGACCGGGAGAAAGATCCATGGCGATGCCCTTGTCCATGGGCCTGGGAGAAGCATTTACGTGGAGAACAGTCTTGTGAGCATGTATGGCAAGTGTGGGAGAATGGCCGATGCTCGCGGTGTTTTCGAAGGGATGAAGCTCCACAGCGTTGTCTCATGGACGTCCTTGATCATGGGCTACGTCGACAATGGCGAGAACGAGCTTGCCCTCCAGCAGTTTTCGAGAATGCAGCAAGAAGAACAGTGCGCTCCCAACGAGAGAACTTTCGTAGCTGCGATGATGGCCTGTTCTAGCTCGGCAGCGAGAGAGCTCGGCAAGAAGATTGACGGGAAGCTACTCAAAGCCGAGAGCTTGGAAAGAGGAGCAAAGCTGCACGAACAAGCAGAGAAGAGTGGCTACTGCGAGGACGTGTTCGTGGCCAGCACTTTGATCGATATGTATGCCAAGTGTGGGAGCTTGGCGGATGCTCGCAAGGTGTTTGACAAGATGGTAAGTCCTACGGTTGTTTCATGGACGGCACTGATACTGGGCTATGCAGAGAATGGTGAGCCGGAGATGGCTTTGCAGCTTTTCCAGCTCATGGACTCCAAGGGCTGTCTGCCAAACTCCCGAACCTTCGTGGCTCTCTTCGTTGCCTGCGGCCGTCTAGCGACGAAAGAAGAAGGCAAGCACGATGATGGCAACGTTGTGAAGCCCATGTCCTTGGAGAAAGGAACACATCTACACTCCCGAGCAGCAAAACTTGGCTTTGATTCGGACATGTTCGTGGCGAGCTCGCTCATAGACATGTACGCGCGGTGTGGGAGCTTATCGAGCGCCAGAGCAGTGTTTGACGGGATCAAGACGGGACACGACGTAGTAACTTGGACAGGGATGATTCAGGGGTATGCAGAGAACGGTGAATCGGACGCAGCTCTGAAGCTGTTTCAGCAAATGAGAGCGTGCAACTGTGCACCGAATTCGCAGACGTACGTGGCTGTTCTTCTCGCATGCGGCAACCTGGCTGCTCTTGATTCTGGGAGGTCCATCCATGCAGAGATTTATCGAAACGGGCTAGAAGACAATCAGTTTCTATCGAGCCAACTGCTCGACTTTTACGGGAAGTGTGGGAGCAGCGGCATGGAACAGGTTTTCGACTCGCTTCCAACGAGAACTTCCATCACTTGGAGCGCTCTGATAGCAGGATATAGCTGCCAAGGGAGGAGCCAGGATGTGTTCCATGCATTCAAGAGCATGCGACAGGAGTGTATCCAGGTTGACAGTGTCACATTCTTATGCGTGCTCTCGGCGTGTAGCCATGGTGGTCTGGTACAACGAGGGAAGCAGTACTTTGCGATGCTCTCCGAGCATGGCATCACACCAAGCCTCGAGCACTATCACTGCATGGTCGATCTCTTGGGACGTGCAAATCATCTGGAGGAAGCACTGGCGATGATCGAAAACATGCCTTTCAAACCAACGTTAGTGACTTGGATGACGGTCCTGGGAGCTTGTGGGAAGTGGAAAGACGTAAAAACTGGAAGATATGCTTTTGAGTCACTGCTCAAGATAAATCCCAGCCACACTCCAGCGTTTGTGCTCATGGCTAACATCTACGGTAGCGTAGGAATGCTGGAGGAGCAACGGAGGATCACACCAGGGCCTTTGGTAAGCAAAAAAAATTATTAAGTTTGCTCGTTTACTTTGATTGACACATCTTACCTTCTAGGTGGTGGAACCGGAACTTTGAGCCCCAGCAATGTATCTCAGGGGCGAGCCTTGATGGATGGGAAGACGACGGTGGCCACGGGATGCAGCAGCCATGTTCCACTGAAAATCTCCCCAGTGATCAGTGGATTATCATAGCCATGGTAACGGCCAGAGAGATACGACCACACGAGGCTCCCGGAAGCAACCATTGCAAGCTCACTTGCGAATTTCGTCAGCTCCGAGTCGCAACCTTCTTCGTCGGCAATCTTCTTCTGCAAGGCCAGGATTGAGTGCTCTTCTGCTTGGATCATCTCACACAGCTGGTCAATCACATCCTGAAAGCTGATCCCCCTGGGGCCATGGTACGAGAGAACCGAGATCCAGTTGTCGTGATAATCGCCTCCGTAAAACTCCTTCCGGAAGGACAGCAGGTCATTGACGAGAATGACGTAATCAGACACAGAGTTGAGGAGCTCCCGGAAGGTTGGAGACTGGATTTGAGCTTGGTTGAGGCGGATTCCCATACAGAACTCGGTCATGATGCCCCCGAGGATGTCCATGAATCCATTGGCACGACGGGTGAGCTTATATTCTTCCGGTCCAGGGACGCTCTTTCTGGTTCGGTGGTGGACTTGCTTCCGGACACCTTCGAGTGAAGCTGCCAGGCAGTGCAAGTAGCGGTCCAGCAAAGGTGGCTCCATGGCAGCTCGAAGCTCTCCCAGAACTTCTTTATACAGAAGCAGCACAGGATTCCGGATAGCTCCATCCCTGGAATTTCCACTGCCAAGGTTGGTGATGGTGGTGTTGAGCCGAGGCATCTCTTCCTTGCTGCTGGATTCGAGCAAATCGTCGATGAGGAGGAGGGCCCAGAGATTCTTACCGGCCAGGACGAGCTTCTCCCTCTCGGCATTGGGATACATCATACAGGCGTACAGTCCGATCTTGGAGTGGATCATCTTCTTCCTCACACTCTGGTCAGTGATCTTCATCTTGCGAAGCATCCACTCGTCGATCTGGGGACTGATCGTCGCGGATTGCGGGTGGTAGGCGAACGGGATGTTGTTGGGAAGCTGCGGAAGCTCGAAGTGCGTGACAGTGGAGAATTTGGAGATCAAAGTGGCCTCCATTTCTATGCTCCTCTTTGATGCTACGAGAAAGATGGAACCAGGGGGGTGAAGTAACTTGCTAGCAACATGTGGTTACTATGAAGAATTGATGTTTTACAGCTTGGCACCATGCCTCCAGCTGGGCGCTGGTAACAAAAAGTTTATCTATACACATCCCCACCTTGGGCGCTGTAAAACTCTCGACCATCCTGTCCTGCAGCTCTGATCGCTCCTGCAGTATGAACATGGGAATCAATCATAAACGACACAAATCTGTAGAGAAGAAAGGGTGAACACAGATACCGGAGCCCCTCCTCTTGATTTTTATTTTACTCTGTCAATGCTGTCATGGGGCATCCTCCACACATAGATCTCGATTGGGAGTATACCAGATTCCATGATCATGATCCCAATGGGTACGTTGTGTACCAATAAAACCTTCCAGACTTCTATATATCTCGACACTTGCTCACCAACCAGGCCAAGGAACTCCATCTCCATGAGTTTGTTTTGTGATTACTTCTCACCTGATTTTCCATATTATATTCTTTCCAGGAGGTAGGATGAGAAGGATAATTTGCCATGGGGCTGCAGTGGATGCCATGCATGACGAAGGAGGAGCTTTTGGAAAGAACTTATTTTGTGCCTTTCACATTTTAAAAATCAAAGTTTTGCTTGTCACCTCTCAAGACAAAGAACGAATTCGCATAATTAACTGATTAGCCAAAACCGAATGAAATATTTGTTTGCTAGTGTACCTTTCAACTATTAAGTAGAATCATGAGAGGCAATACCAAGATGCGAGATAGTTCATTTTAGGATGGAAAGCTATGCATTACCTACTTTAGATTGGCAAAGTTCTATGGAAGATATTTGCACTGCTGCAATACAATCAGAAAACACGCAAAGACAATCAGATACAAGCTTCCCTGGAAGTTTGTACTGCTCTTGCTTCGTCAGAGTCAGGACATATGATCCTAGTTGACAGGTCCTGGAGGCTCCTATGATCGCTGCAATTTTCCAGTCCGTCCTTGAGCTTCACGATGTTAGAGACGACGTGGTGCCCCGAGGCGAAGCGTTCCACAAGCAGCACTCGAACCGCTGAATCGTTGACGTTGTTGCAGTCAATCTATATCATAAATTCAATTCTTTTCAACAGTATTATGCAACTATCTGGGTCAAAATCTGAATTTGAATGGGTCAAAACTTAATGTTCTCGAAATCTGAATTTTCCATTCATCTTCTCCTCAGTGCCAGATCTGTTTGCTGGGAAGTTCTTTAATCGAAAAGCTGAGTGCTCTGGGATCCGGGTCAGATCGTTTTTCTGACGGGGCCAAGGGACTCGGGCAAATCGGCGCTTTCTTCGCGAGTTCTACTCTAGGCAGTTCTACTCTAGGCAGTGTGCCGGCGTGTTCCAGCCTATGTCGACATGCGGGTGAGGAGCAACACGAATCCCGCACAGTTTCAGATAAACTTGGCTGACAGTCTTGCAAAGTCTCTTCAGCTCAAAGTAAAAGCAGATGCGAAGGGCTTGGGATCTCGAAGTCTCCGTGGAGAAGATCTCGCTGAAGACTCCCTGGAGTTCGCTCAACTTTTGCGGGAAAGAGCAGGATTCCATCGACATGCTTTCGAGGGCTACATGTCCGCTCTGCTAAAGCACCAGTCGGCTTTCTTCAATGGATTTCCCACGATCTTCATCGACGAAGCTGGCTAGCTGGATGCCCTACTGAAGTTCCTGGTGCGGATCTCTAAGCAGACGAATGTGGCGAACGTGGTTTTCGGTTCATTAGAGAACTTGAAGGAATGGTAGGATAGCATCCGTGGTCATAAAATCAGCTAAGTGTTGGCCACTTAAACGAAGAGGAGGCCAAAGAGTTCGTGAGGCTGAAGCGGAGGTGTTTGCGATTTGGGATGACATTTATGCACACTTCGGGGGAGCCATTCTGCTGCTGCGACAGCGCTACGGAGGAGTGAGGACTGGAAAAATGTGGTGGAAGCCATGGCAGCTGCCAAGGACGGAGTCATCCCCTTGCATGAACTGTCTGTATCTGGAACTGCGCTTAAATCAATGATCCCCTCCAATACAGGGAGCCGACTCCTTGGGACAGGGACATCAACGTATCAGCTCCGATTGTCATGCCAGTGGCAATAGTTTCTGGCTAATAGAATATTCTATATGATTTTTTAAATTATACTAAGCCTGCATTTTGCATCAACCATGACTTCCTGAAAAAATTACTAGCCACACTAAGTAGGATGTGATACATGCTTCAAAAGCCTTCTTGCATAGAAACAGCTTCTCATGCTTCCTTTTTCGTTTCTTGTCCTGTGAAACTAAACCACAGAAAAACTGCTGGACGGAATCGCTTGCGACCTTCTGCGTCACCTAGAAAAACTCACGGTAAATCGCTTTTGTCTCATTAATCATGTAAAAAAGCGGTGCCCATATAAAAAACCTTGTCGCAGAGAGCCACCTTGACATGCTCGCGGACATAAAACAAGAGCCGAGTATCCAAACTGGGATGGAAGATCCAAGGCTGTGGAGGAGCTAGCAAACAACACTCTGGGTTTACTTGGAAGCTGCCCGCTGCTTGGACCGTGCGTATAAGCCTTTCGACTACTACGCGGCTGCTAAGTTATCCACTTAATCTTAATACGGGCTAGTGGACAGTGCCTCTTAACAGTTGCATTTATGTTTTTCCAGGTCGGGTCGATCGAAATCGCTCGACAAGGTTGGGCGAAATGCTCAGTTCCAAACAGCGTGGGTGTGAGCCTTTGGGATCAACGCGTGTTCCTGATAATGGAGCAGAGCACACAACACTCTCTCTCTCTCTCTCTCTCTCTCTCTCACACACACACACACACACACACACACAAAAGAGATTGATTTTGCTTGTTTGCCGCTTTTCTCACAGCTTATTCCGAGGATGTTTACATGAGAGAGAGAGAGAGAGAGAGAGAGAGATTTTGCTTGTTTGCGGCTTTTCTCACAGCTTATTCCGAGGATGTTTACATGAGAGAGAGAGAGAGAGAGAGAGAGAGAGAGAGAGAGAGAGAGAGATTTTGCTTGTTTGCGGCTTTTCTCACAGCTTATTCCGAGGATGTTTACAAGTTTTGATGACAGCTCGCAAGTGAGCTGGTGAGCTGTGGTTTTCGAGTTTGATGCGCTTCAAAGATTGTGAAGCCTCAACTCAAAAGCTTTCCACGTTTTGCTAATGTTTTAATGTTCCAATGGAACAGCTGGCATACAAAGAAGAACAAAGCTTCGATCGAGAAAGCGTCCATCTCTTTCACTGACAGACTTTTGGTTCCAGGAATAAGTTCCGATTCGAGATAGAATTCGCACGCTCTCGGACATTCAACTAAGCTTTTTATAGAACAAATCGCTTTCTGGGGAAGTCTAAAAAGAAGGACGCGAGGTGTCGTTTGGGACAATTCAATGCGAGGAGGAAACCACCAAACGATCGCAGCAAAAGGACTAGTACCATACTTTCTTCGCGTTAAATTGCCGAAAACTCCAGGATCTCTTTGATCCTCTGAGGTGTCTTCGTTTGTCCATGAATCTCCAGGACTTCAATAAAAAAATCTCTGGGCCATGGTAGCAGTGTGGTAAATACATTGAGATCGATCACCATTTTCTTGCTGCTGGCCAAGGGAGAAGCAATCAGCCCAGGAATCACCAAATGGCAGTGCTCGGAAAGGTACATCTTCAGCTTGGACATTTGCCATCTTACAAAGCTGACTACGCTAAAGAAGAGGAGGTACGCCTTCGTGCAGCTGGTAAAACTCTTTTCAGTCTGGCTACCATCCTTTCTTGCAGCTCTTGCTCCTGCAGTATGAACATGAGAATCAATTAGAAACGACACAGATGTATAGAAATAAAAGGGTTGATGATGCATACTGGATCATTCTTGCGCACTTGTTTTAGCAGATCAATGCTCTTTTCAACTCTCTCTTTCATCAGCACTGCATGTAACACACTTTAGGGACAGAAATCTTTAGACACATGAACTTACTATATAATTCTCGACACTGTTGGAAAACAAAATAATAAACAGGTCAGTGGAAAATAATAATCATTGAGGGTTTCACCTTTTCTCGATCGCCAATGTCAAAATCCACTCGAGAAGTATCCACAGGTTCGGCAAAGTGGAAGTAGATTCTCTTTAAATAATAAGGGAAAGGAATTGCACTTCATAAAAATAAAACGAAATGTGAAGAACCAACCAAAGAGAGAGCTCTACCTGGGAAGATTTGTGAAAGGAAATGTGCTGATGGGATGAACACTCTCAATATCCAGGTTAAGTGCTGTGTACACTTGCCTAACAACGTTACTCAATGGCGACTGTAAAATATCGTTTGAGTCCATAAATACTTTAAATCTGCAACCAAAACAAAAGGAACAATTTAAAGCTTCTAGCATTAAATCCTCTCTAGAATTTTACTCACGCTTCGTCGCCACCTAAAGCACCAAATGGAACGATGATCGCATTGAGACGGATAGCCATTCGAACAAAATCAGTAGTGGGTTTCCAAAAGAGTTTGTATTCTTCCCCCTGCTGTTGCCAGAGATGAATATCAAAATGGTCAAAAAACTATGATACCTCACCTTACGCTTGCAGACTTCTCTTGCACCACCCGGGAACAAAAGTACGTGCTGCCCTTCCTACACATAAATATCCCGAAGATCATATCATGCAGTTTTTACCACGCAAACCTTGAGGACTCTGTAAGCTTCGAACTTGTTGGCTTTAACACAGCCATATCTGTAAGAACGATTTTCAGAGCTGTAGCTATTTGGAAGGCCTTACTTTTCGAAAAAAGTTCCCACTGCAGACATCCAATGACCAGGATGAGCGAGAGTGCGGCACTTGAACCCCCGGAGAAACAGCTAGTAGCACAATGTCAAGAATAGTGTTTGCTACCAGGAAAACAAAATACCTCGTGAACAAGAACTGCTGAATCATATACACCAAATATTGTGTGGTTTCCGACAAACAGCACGGGTCTTCCACGCTAAAAACTCACCGCCACCGTGAGAAACTAACTGGCATTTGAAACAACATACCAAGAGAGAAGGAGAAGGCAAGTTGTCAGCCCCGGAGATGAATGGAGACGTCAAGAACTACAAAGAAAGAAATTAGTAGCATTTTGCTAGCTCTTAATAACTTACACGCCATGGACCGAGTATATCGCCAAGTTGATCCATCGTCTCATCTGGAACAGCGTCATTTGGCTGATCGTGGGATGCATTAGGATGATGAAAACCGTGATCATCCATGATCTCAGCCAAGTCTATGCAATCCTCGAGCAAAGCCATATGTCCACTGAGTAAGAAAGGTGTTGGTAAAAGCCGTAAAATGATCCAGTAGGTTTTACCTGTCTGGAAGAATGACCCTCTTGGAGTTTGGAATGAGACTTTGGAGCCGGATACCCTCGGCTAGCGACGCTAACATTCGATCCTTTGCCGAGGATAGCTGCCAGTCAAGCAAGATTTGATGGAAACATGAGCTTGAATCATAAAAGTCACTCACAATCAGCGTGGGCATCTGGATGGATCGAAGCTCGCCATCTGAAAGCTCCGCTTGATCGTTAAGCATGGATAAACGAAACGCAGCACACTCGGCAGGAACGAAGTCTATGGGCGAAAGAAGGTCGTCGTCTGTGGACGAAACACGGTTTCTCTTCACCATCAAAGGCAGGAGAATGTCCTGCAAACAGAGAACAAAGCCATGGTTTCTGAAAGAACTTGGTGGAGCGTCGACTTTACTTTACCTGAGCAAACTCGTAGAGAGGCTCCGGAAAGAGCGCGAGAATGCCAGTGTGACCAACAATGCTGGCAAGCTTGTTGCTTTGTGCCAAGTTCGTGGAAGGATTCACCTGTGATAACACACTGGGAAAACATGAGAATCAAAAAAAAACTTTTCTTTTCTTCTGCTCGACATACCAAAACGAGACGAGACACAACATCGCCTGCCGCTCTAGCCAAATGCAAAGCCAAACGCCCTCCAAAAGACTCGCCAACCAGAATTACTTGCTCGTAACCTTTGGCCTCGTGTCTCAAGAGAGGAGCGAGCGTGGCCGTGAGTGACGACCACCCTGATCTGTTGCTGCTCGGGATGTATACACATCTTATGTCGTGGCTGCAATGGCGAAACTTTAGTCTAGTCGTGATTCTAAACACAAAAACTTCACGTACCCGGCAGCGACGAGAGATGGCAACTGCGGTCGAATCCCCTGGCCCGTGCAATCCATTCCTGGAACGTAAACGAGGAGAGATCTTCTGTGTGGAACGCGAGCGCTGGGTGGCACCAGCACCTTTAGCGGGTTGAGCAAAGTGACGTGAGTTCCCACACCCCGGGAGAAATCGGGAGTGGGGCAGCTCGGCACGGCAGCAAGGTCATCGACGAGGCTGCCATTCTGGGTCGCGGCGGATTGGAGCTCGGTGCTGGCACTAGCAATGAAAACTAGAGCCCTCTTCTTCATTGCAGAAGAAGCACTTCTTTTTCTTCTCGAGGAAGAGACATACCTGGGTTTGTAGAGGTGCGAAGGGAATAGGACGGCGCTGGACGCTATGTCCACTCCCATTAAAATAGACTTCCAGATTGAGCATCCACAGTTCCCCTACCAAGATCCTTGAAATTTGTCAAAGAGAATGTCTCTTCTCTTTCTCCTTTTAACAAAATACATAAACTAAACCATTCAAGAAGTTTTTAGTTCTCGTAAACCAATGTTTAGGACATGGTGGGCGTCCGGACACAAGAACGCGTGGTTTATGTACTACATCTGCCGGTTTTCAAAGCTCGTGGTGTTTCGACATGCAGAATTGGCAGTATATAAGCAGTAGCGAACTCCAAATCCACAGGCTCCTTCTAAGGGAAAAAAAAAAATGAAAGATCTTTTCAGAATTTCAAGTGTCACTCATTTCGAGCTTCCGCTGCTTCCCAACAACATTCCATTTGCTTGCCACCCGGAATTCCAATCAATCAGCCTCAAAATCGACAAGTGGTTCCTTGGCAAGATGAGAATCGCCGACGAGACTTCCAAGAAGAAGGTGCTGGAGTCCAGGATTGGTTTGTACGCCTGTATTGATGCATCCCGCATGCTAAGAGAGAGAAGCTTGT